>NW_027039618.1:0-45261 GCF_034236695.1 Oncorhynchus nerka
CTGTAGCTGAGTATCCAGGATTAAAACCCTGTAGCTGGCAGGATTCCTAAACCCTTGGCTGAGTATCCAGGATTAAAACAGGCTCCCCTAACCCTGTAGTTGAGTATCCCAGGATTACAACAGGCTCCCTAACCCTGTAACTGAGTATCCAGGATAAAAACAGGCTCCCCTAACCCTGTAGCTGGGTATCCAGGATAAAAACAGGCTCCCTAACCTTGTAGCTGAGTATCCAGGATAAAAACAGGCTCTAACCCTGTAGCTGAGTATCCAGGATTAAAACAGGCTCCCTAACCCTGTAACTGAGTATCCAGGATAAAAAACAGGCTCCCTAACCCTGTAGCTAGTACCCAGGATAAAAACAGGCTCCCTAACCCTGTAGCTGAGTACCCAGGATAAAAACAGGCTCCCTAACCCTGTAGCTGAGTACCCAGGATAAACATAGGCTCCCTAACCCTGTAGCTGAGTCTTGGGATAAACATAGGCTCCCTAACCCCGTAGCTGAGTATCAGGGATAAAAACAGGCTCCCTAACCCACAAGCTGGGTATCAGGATTAAAACAGGCTCCCTAACCCCTGAGCTGAGTATCCAGGATTAAAACAGGCTCCCTAACCCTGTAACTGAGTATCCAGGATAAAAACAGGCTCCCCCTAACCCTGTAGCTGAGTACCCAGGATAAAAACAGGCTCCCTAACCCTGTAGCTGAGTATCAGGATAACAACAGGCTCCCTAACCCTGTAGCTGAGTATCCATGATAAAAACAGGCTCCCTAAGCCTGTGGCTGAGTATCAGGATAAAAACAGGCTCCCTAACCCTAGGCTGAGTATCCAGGATTAAAACAGGCTCCCTAACCCAGTAGCTGAGTATCCAGGATAAATACAGGCTCCCTAACCTTGTAGCTGGTATCCAGGATTAAAACAGGCTCCCTAACCCAGTAGCTGAGTATCAGGATTACAACTGGCTCCCTAACCCCGTAGCTGAGTATCAGGATTAAAACAGGCTCCCTAACCCTGTAGCTGAGTATCCAGGATTACAACTGGCTCCCTAACCCCGTAGCTGAGTATCCAGGATTAAAACAGGCTCCCTAACCCTGTAGCTGAGTATCCAGGATTACAACTGGCTCCCTAACCCCACGTAGCTGGTATCCAGGATTAAAACAGGCTCCCTAACCCTGTAGCTGAGTATCCAGGATTAAAACAGGCTCCTAACCCTGTAGCTGAGTATCCAGGATTACAACTGGCTCCTAACCCCGTAGCTGAGTATCCAGGATTAAAATAGGCTCCCTAACGCTGTAGCTGGTATCCAGGATTACAACTGGCTCCCTAACCACGTAGCTGAGTATCAGGATAAATACAGGCTCCTAACCCTGTAGCTGAGTATCCAGGATTACAACTGGCTCCCCTAACCCTGCAGCTGAGTATCCAGGATTAAAACAGGCTCCCTAACACTGTAGCTGAGTATCCAGGATTAAAACAGGCTCCCTAACCCTGTAGCTGAGTACCCAGGATAAAAAACAGGCTCCCTAACCCTGTAGCTGAGTATCCAGAATAACAACAGGCTCCCTAACCCTGTAGCTGAGTATCCAGGATAAAAACAGGCTCCCTAAGCCTGTAGCTGAGTACCCAGGATAAAAAACAGGCTCCCTAACCCTGTAGCTGAGTCTCCAGGATAACAACAGGCTCCCTAACCCTGTAACTGAGTATCCAGGATAAAAACAGGCTCCCTAACCCTGTAGCTGAGTACCCAGGATAAAAACAGGCTCCCTAACCCTGTAGCTGAGTATCCAGGATAGAAACAGGCTCCCTAACCCTGTAGCTGAGTATCCAGGATTAAAACAGGCTCCCTAACCCTGTAGCTGAGTATCCAGGATTAAAACAGGCTCCCTAACCCTGTAGCTGAGTATCCAGGATAAAAACAGGCTCCCTAACCCTGTAGCTGAGTATCCATGATAAAAACAGGCTCCCTAAGCCTGTAGCGAGTATCCAGGATAAAAACAGGCTCCCTAACCCCTAGACTGAGTATCCAGGATTAAAACAGGCTCCCTAACCCAGTATCTGAGTATCCAGGATAAATACAGGCTCCCTAACCTTGTAGCTGAGTATCCAGGATTAAAACAGGCTCCCTAACCCAGTAGCTGAGTATCCAGGATTACAACTGGCTCCCTAACCCCGTAGCTGAGTATCCAGGATTAAAACAGGCTCCCTAACCCTGTAGCTGAGTATCCAGGATTACAACTGGCTCCCTAACCCCGTAGCTGAGTATCCAGGATTAAAACAGGCTCCCTAACCCTGTAGCTGAGTATCCAGGATTACAACTGGCTCCCTAACCACGTAGCTGAGTATCCAGGATAAATACAGGCTCCCTAACCCTGTAGCTGAGTATCCAGGATTACAACTGGCTCCCTAACCCTGTAGCTGAGTATCCAGGATTACAACAGGCTCCCTAACCCTGTAGCTGAGTACCCAGGATAAAAAACAGGCTCCCTAACCCTGTAGCTGAGTATCCAGGATAACAACAGGCTCCCTAACCCTGTAGCTGAGTATCCAGGATAAAAACAGGCTCCCTAAGCCTGTAGCTGAGTATCCAGGATAAAAACAGGCTCCCTAACCCCTAGGCTGAGTATCCAGGATTAAAACAGGCTCCCTAACCCAGTAGCTGAGTATCCAGGATAAATACAGGCTCCCTAACCTTGTAGCTGAGTATCCAGGATTAAAACAGGCTCCCTAACCCAGTAGCTGAGTATCCAGGATTACAACTGGCTCCCTAACCCCGTAGCTGAGTATCCAGGATTAAAACAGGCTCCCTAACCCTGTAGCTGAGTATCCAGGATAAAAACAGGCTCCCTAACCCTGTAGCTGAGTATCCAGGATAAAAACAGGCTCCCTAAGCCTGTAGCTGAGTATCCAGGATAAAACTGGCTCCTAACCCCTAGGCTGAGTATCCAGGATTAAAACAGGCTCCCTAACCCAGTAGCTGAGTATCCAGGATAAATACAGGCTCCCTAACCCTGTAGCTGAGTATCCAGGATTAAAACAGGCTCCCTAACCCGGTAGCTGAGTATCCAGGATTACAACTGGCTCCCTAACCACGTAGCTGAGTATCCAGGATAAATACAGGCTCCCTAACCCTGTAGCTGAGTATCCAGGATTACAACTGGCTCCCTAACCCTGTAGCTGAGTATCCAGGATTAAAACAGGCTCCCTAACACTGTAGCTGAGTATCCAGGATTAAAACAGGCTCCCTAACCCTGTAGCTGAGTACCCAGGATAAAAAACAGGCTCCCTAACCCTGTAGCTGAGTATCCAGAATAACAACAGGCTCCCTATCCCTGTAGCTGAGTATCCAGGATAAAAACAGGCTCCCTAAGCCTGTAGCTGAGTACCCAGGATAAAAAACAGGCTCCCTAACCCTGTAGCTGAGTCTCCAGGATAACAACAGGCTCCCTAACCCTGTAACTGAGTATCCAGGATAAAAACAGGCTCGCTAACCCTGTAGCTGAGTACCCAGGATAAAAACAGGCTCCCTAACCCTGTAGCTGAGTATCCAGGATAGAAACAGGCTCCCTAACCCTGTAGCTGAGTATCCAGGATTAAAACAGGCTCCCTAACCCTGTAGCTGAGTATCCAGGATTAAAACAGGCTCCCCTAACCCTGTAGCTGAGTATCCAGGACAAAAAACAGGCTCCCTAACCCTGTAGCTGAGTATCCATGATAAAAACAGGCTCCCTAAGCCTGTAGCTGAGTATCCAGGATAAAAACAGGCTCCCTAACCCCTAGGCTGAGTATCCAGGATTAAAACAGGCTCCCTAACCCAGTATCTGAGTATCCAGGATAAATACAGGCTCCCTAACCTTGTAGCTGAGTATCCAGGATTAAAACAGGCTCCCTAACCCAGTAGCTGAGTATCCAGGATTACAACTGGCTCCCTAACCCCGTAGCTGAGTATCCAGGATTAAAACAGGCTCCCTAACCCTGTAGCTGAGTATCCAGGATTACAACTGGCTCCCTAACCCCGTAGCTGAGTATCCAGGATTAAAACAGGCTCCTAACCCTGTAGCTGAGTATCCAGGATTACAACTGGCTCCCTAACCACGTAGCTGAGTATCAGGATAAATACAGGCTCCCTAACCTGTAGCTGAGTATCCAGGATTACAACTGGCTCCCTAACCCTGTAGCTGAGTGTCAGGATTAAAACAGGCTCCCTAACCCTGTAGCTGAGTATCCAGGATTAAAACAGGCTCCCCTAACCCTGTGGCTAGGTACCCAGGATAAAAAACAGGCTCCCTAACCCTGTAGCTGAGTATCAGGATAACAACAGGCTCCCTAACCCTGTAGCTGAGTATCCAGGATAAAAACAGGCTCCCTAAGCCTGTAGCTGAGTATCCAGGATAAAAACAGGCTCCCTAACCCCTAGGCTGAGTATCCAGGATTAAAACAGGCTCCCTAACCCAGTAGCTGAGTATCCAGGATAAATACAGGCTCCCTAACCTTGTAGCTGAGTATCCAGGATTAAAACAGGCTCCCTAACCCAGTAGCTGAGTATCCAGGATTACAACTGGCTCCTAACCCCGTAGCTGGTATCAGGATTAAAACAGGCTCCCTAACCCTGTAGCTGAGTATCCAGGATAAAAACAGGCTCCCTAACCCTGTAGCTGAGTATCCAGGATAAAAACAGGCTCCCTAAGCCTGTAGCTGAGTATCCAGGATAAAAAAACTGGCTCCCTAACCCCTAGGCTGAGTATCCAGGATTAAAACAGGCTCCCTAACCCAGTAGCTGAGTATCCAGGATAAATACAGGCTCCCTAACCCTGTAGCTGAGTATCCAGGATTAAAACAGGCTCCCTAACCCGGTAGCTGAGTATCCCAGGATTACAACTGGCTCCCCTAACCCAGTAGCTGAGTATCCCAGGATTAAAACAGGCTCCTAACCCTGTAGCTGAGTATCCAGGATTACAACTGGCTCCCTAACCACGTAGCTGAGTATCCAGGATTAAAACAGTCTCCCTAACCCTGTAGCTGAGTATCCAGGATTAAAACAGGCTCCCTAACCCTGTAGCTGAGTATCCAGGATTACAAATGGCTCCCTAACGCCGTAGCTGAGTATCCAGGATTAAAATAGGCTCCTAACCACGTAGCTGAGTATCCAGGATTAAAATAGGCTCCCCCTAACCCCGTAGCTGAGTATCAGGATTAAAATAGGCTCCCTAACGCCGTAGCTGAGTATCCAGGATTACAACTGGCTCCCCTAACCACGTAGCTGAGTATCCAGGATAAATACAGGCTCCCTAACCCTGTAGCTGAGTATCCAGGATTAAAACAGGCTCCCTAACCATGTAGCTGAGTATCCAGGTTTAAAACAGGCTCCCTAACCCCTGTAGCTGAGTATCCAGGATAAAAACAGGCTCCCTAACCCTGCCACAAGTATCCAGGATAAAAACAGGCTCCCTAAGCCTGTAGCTGAGTATCCAGGATAAAAACTGGCTCCCTAACCCCTAGGCTGGTATATCAGGATTAAAACAGGCTCCCTAACCCAGTAGCTGAGTATCCAGGATAAATACAGGCTCCTAACCTTGTAGCTGGTATCCAGGATTAAAACAGGCTCCCTAACCCAGTAGCTGAGTATCCAGGATTACAACTGGCTCCCTAACCCCGTAGCTGAGTATCAGGATTAAAACAGGCTCCCTAACCCTGTAGCTGAGTATCCAGGATTACAACTGGCTCCCTAACCACGTAGCTGAGTATCCAGGATTAAAACAGGCTCCCTAACCCTGTAGCTGAGTATCCAGGATTAAAACAGGCTCCCTAACCCTGTAGCTGAGTATCCAGGATTACAACTGGCTCCCTAACCCTGTAGCTGAGTATCCAGGATTAAAACAGGCTCCCTAACCCTGTAGCTGAGTATCCAGGATTAAAACAGGCTCCCTAACCCTGTAGCTGAGTATCCAGGATTACAACTGGCTCCCTAACGCCCGTAGCTGAGTATCCAGGATTAAAATAGGCTCCCTAACCCCGTAGCTGAGTATCCAGGATTAAAATAGGCTCCAAAACCCCGTAGCTGAGTATCCAGGATTAAAATAGGCTCCCTAACCCCGTAGCTGAGTATCCAGGATTAAAATAGGCTCCCTAACGCCGTAGCTGAGTATCCAGGATTACAACTGGCTCCCTAACCACGTAGCTGAGTATCCAGGATAAATACAGGCTCCCTAACCCTTGGCTGAGTATCCAGGATAAATACAGGCTCCCTAACCATGTAGCTGAGTATCCAGGATTAAAACAGGCTCCCTAACCACGTAGCTGAGTATCCAGGATAAATACAGGCTCCCTAACCCTGTAGTTGAGTATCCAGGATTAAAACAGGCTCCCTAACCCTGTAGCTGAGTATCCAGGATTATAACAGGCTCCCTAACCACGTAGCTGAGTATCCAGGATAAAAACAGGCTCCCTAACCCTGTAGCTGAGTATCCAGGATAAAAACAGGCTCCCTAACCCTGTAGCTGAGTATCCAGGATAAAAACAGGCTCCCTAACCCTGTAGCTGAGTATCCAGGATAAAAACAGGCTCCCTAACCCTGTAGCTGAGTATCCAGGATAAAAACAGGCTCCCTAACCCTGTAACTGAGTATCCAGGATAAAAACAGGCTCCCTAACCCTGTAGCTGAGTATCCAGGATTAAAACAGGCTCCCTAACCCTGTAGCTGGGTATCCAGGATTAAAACAGGCTCCCTAAACCCTTGGTTGAGTATCCAGGATTAAAACAGGCTCCCTAACCCTGTAGCTGGGTATCCAGGATTAAAACAGGCTCCCTAACCCTGTAGCTGAGTATCCAGGATAAAAACAGGCTCCCTAAACCCTTGGTTGAGTATCCAGGATAAAAACAGGCTCCCTAACCTTGTAGCTGAGTATCCAGGATTAAAACAGGCTCCCTAACCCAGTAGCTGAGTATCCAGGATTACAACTGGCTCCCTAACCCCGTAGCTGAGTATCCAGGATTAAAACAGGCTCCCTAACCCTGTAGCTGAGTATCCAGGATTACAACTGGCTCCCTAACCACGTAGCTGAGTATCCAGGATTAAAACAGGCTCCCTAACCCTGTAGCTGAGTATCCAGGATTAAAACAGGCTCCCTAACCCTGTAGCTGAGTATCCAGGATTACAACTGGCTCCCTAACCCTGTAGCTGAGTATCCCAGGATTAAAACAGGCTCCCTAACCCTGTAGCTGAGTATCCAGGATTAAAACAGGCTCCCTAACCCTGTAGCTGAGTATCCAGGATTACAACTGGCTCCCCTAACGCCGTAGCTGAGTATCAGGATTAAAATAGGCTCCCTAACCCCGTAGCTGAGTATCCAGGATTAAAATAGGCTCCAAAACCCCGTAGCTGAGTATCCAGGATTAAAATAGGCTCCCTAACCCCGTAGCTGGTATCCAGGATTAAAATAGGCTCCCTAACGCCCGTAGCTGAGTATCCAGGATTACAACTGGCTCCCTAACCACGTAGCTGAGTATCCAGGATAAATACAGGCTCCCTAACCCTTGGCTGAGTATCCAGGATAAATACAGGCTCCTAACCATGTAGCTGGTATCCAGGATTAAAACAGGCTCCTAACCACGTAGCTGAGTATCCAGGATAAATACAGGCTCCCTAACCCTGTAGTTGAGTATCCAGGATTAAAACAGGCTCCCTAACCCTGTAGCTGAGTATCCAGGATTATAACAGGCTCCCTAACCACGTAGCTGAGTATCAGGATAAAAACAGGCTCCCTAACCCTGTAGCTGAGTATCAGGATAAAAACAGGCTCCCTAACCCTGTAGCTGAGTATCCAGGATAAAAACAGGCTCCCTAACCCTGTAGCTGAGTATCCAGGATAAAAACAGGCTCCCTAACCCTGTAGCTGAGTATCCAGGATAAAAACAGGCTCCCTAACCCTGTAACTGAGTATCCAGGATAAAAACAGGCTCCCTAACCCTGTAGCTGAGTATCAGGATTAAAACAGGCTCCCTAACCCTGTAGCTGGGTATCCAGGATTAAAACAGGCTCCCTAAACCCTTGGTTGAGTATCAGGATTAAAACAGGCTCCCTAACCCTGTAGCTGGGTATCCAGGATTAAAACAGGCTCCTAACCCTGTAGCTGAGTATCCAGGATAAAAACAGGCTCCCTAAACCCTTGGTTGAGTATCAGGATAAAAACAGGCTCCCCTAACCCTGTAGCTGAGTACCCAGGATACAAAACAGGCTCCCTAACCCTGTAGCTGAGTATCAGGATAACAACAGGCTCCCTAACCCTGTAGCTGGTATCCAGGATTAAAACAGGCTCCCTAACCCAGTAGCTGAGTATCCAGGATTACAACTGGCTCCCTAACCCCGTAGCTGGGTATCCAGGATTAAAACAGGCTCCATAACCCTGTAGCTGAGTATCCAGGATTACAACTGGCTCCTAACCACGTAGCTGAGTATCCATGATTAAAACAGTCTCCCTAACCCTGTAGCTGAGTATCCAGGATTAAAACAGGCTCCCTAACCCTGTAGCTGAGTATCCAGGATTACAACTGGCTCCCCTAACGCCGTAGCTGAGTATCCAGGATTAAAATAGGCTCCCTAAACGTAGCTGAGTATCCAGGATTAAAATAGGCTCCCTAGCGTAGCTGAGTATCAGGATTACAACTGGCTCCTAACCACGTAGCTGGTATCCAGGATAAATACAGGCTCCCTAACCCTGTAGCTGAGTATCCAGGATTAAAACAGGCTCCCTAACCATGTAGCTGAGTATCCAGGTTTAAAACAGGCTCCCTAACCCTGTAGCTGAGTATCCAGGATAAAAACAGGCTCCCTAACCCTGTAGCTGAGTATCCAGGATTAAAATAGGCTCCCTAACGCCGTAGCTGAGTATCCAGGATTACAACTGGCTCCCTAACCACGTAGCTGAGTATCCAGGATAAATACAAGCTCCCTAAGCCTGTAGCTGAGTATCCAGGATTAAAACAGGCTCCCTAACCATGTAGCTGAGTATCCAGGTTTAAAACAGGCTCCCTAACCCTGTAGCTGAGTATCCAGGATAAAAACAGGCTCCTAACCCTGTAGCTGAGTATCCAGGATAAAAAAGGCTCCTAAGCCTGTAGCTGAGTATCCAGGATAAAAACTGGCTCCCTAACCCTAGGCTGAGTATCCAGGATTAAAACAGGCTCCCTAACCCAGTAGCTGGTATCAGGATAAATACAGGCTCCTAAGCTGAGTATCCAGGATTAAAACAGGCTCCCTAACCCTGTAGCTGAGTATCCAGGATTACAACTGGCTCCCTAACGCCGTAGCTGAGTATCAGGATTAAAATAGGCTCCCTAACCCCGTAGCTGAGTATCCAGGATTAAAATAGGCTCCAAAACCCGTAGCTGGTATCCAGGATTAAAATAGGCTCCCGCCCGTAGCTGAGTATCCAGGATTAAAATAGGCTCCCTAACGCCGTAGCTGGTATCCAGGATTACAACTGGCTCCTAACCACGTAGCTGAGTATCCAGGATAAATACAGGCTCCTAACCATTGGCTGAGTATCCAGGATAAATACAGGCTCCCTAACCATGTAGCTGAGTATCCAGGATTAAAACAGGCTCCCTAACCACGTAGCTGAGTATCCAGGATAAATACAGGCTCCCTAACCCTGTAGTTGAGTATCCAGGATTAAAACAGGCTCCCTAACCCTGTAGCTGAGTATCCAGGATTAAAACAGGCTCCTAAACCCTGTAGCTGAGTATCAGGATTAAAACAGGCTCCTAACCCTGTAGCTGAGTATCAGGATTATAACAGGCTCCCTAACCCGTAGCTGAGTATCCAGGATAAAAACAGGCTCCCTAACCCTGTAGCTGAGTATCAGGATAAAAACAGGCTCCCTAACCCTGTAGCTGAGTATCCAGGATAAAAACAGGCTCCCTAACCCTGTAGCTGAGTATCCAGGATAAAAACAGGCTCCCTAACCCTGTAGCTGAGTATCAGGATAAAAACAGGCTCCCTAACCCTGTAACTGAGTATCAGGATAAAAACAGGCTCCCTAACCCTGTAGCTGAGTATCAGGATTAAAACAGGCTCCCTAACCCTATAGCTGGGTATCCAGGATTAAACAGGCTCCTAAACCCTTGGTTGAGTATCCAGGATTAAAACAGGCTCCCTAACCCTGTAGCTGGGTATCCAGGATTAAAACAGGCTCCCTAACCCTGTAGCTGAGTATCCAGGATAAAAACAGGCTCCCTAAACCCTTGGTTGAGTATCCAGGATAAAAACAGGCTCCCTAACCCTGTAGCTGAGTACCCAGGATAAAAAACAGGCTCCCTAACCCTGTAGCTGAGTATCCAGGATAACAACAGGCTCCCTAACCCTGTAGCTGAGTATCCAGGATTAAAACAGGCTCCCTAACCCAGTAGCTGAGTATCCAGGATTACAACTGGCTCCCTAACCCCGTAGCTGAGTATCCAGGATTAAAACAGGCTCCATAACCCTGTAGCTGAGTATCCAGGATTACAACTGGCTCCCTAACCACGTAGCTGAGTATCCAGGATTAAAACAGTCTCCCTAACCCTGTAGCTGAGTATCCAGGATTAAAACAGGCTCCTAACCCTGTAGCTGAGTATCCAGGATTACAACTGGCTCCCTAACGCCGTAGCTGGTATCCAGGATTAAAACAGGCTCCCTAACCCTGTAGCTGAGTATCCAGGATTACAACTGGCTCCCTAACCCTGTAGCTGAGTATCCAGGAATAAAACAGGCTCCCTAACGCCGTAGCTGAGTATCCAGGATTACAACTGGCTCCCTAACCACGTAGCTGAGTATCCAGGATAAATACAGGCTCCCTAACCCTGTAGCTGAGTATCCAGGATTAAAACAGGCTCCCTAACCATGTAGCTGAGTATCAGGTTTAAAACAGGCTCCTAACCCTGTAGCTGAGTATCCAGGATAAAAACAGGCTCCCTAACCCTGTAGCTGAGTATCCAGGATAAAACAGGCTCCCTAAGCCTGTAGCTGAGTATCCAGGATAAAAACTGGCTCCTAACCCCTAGGCTGAGTACAGGATTAAAACAGGCTCCCTAACCCAGTAGCTGAGTATCCAGGATAAATACAGGCTCCCTAACCTTGTAGCTGAGTATCCAGGATTAAAACAGGCTCCCTAACCCAGTAGCTGAGTATCCAGGATTACAACTGGCTCCCTAACCCCGTAGCTGAGTATCCAGGATTAAAACAGGCTCCTAACCCTGTAGCTGTATCCAGGTGGCTTCCTAACCACGTAGCTGAGTATCCAGGATTAAAACAGGCTCCTAACCCTGTAGCTGAGTATCCAGGATTAAAACAGGCTCCCTAACCCTGTAGCTGAGTATCCAGGATTACAACTGGCTCCCTAACCCTGTAGCTGAGTATCCAGGATTAAAACAGGCTCCCTAACCCTGTAGCTGAGTATCCAGGATTAAAACAGGCTCCCCCCTGGGAGTATCCAGGATTACAACTGGCTCCCTAACGCCGTAGCTGAGTATCCAGGATTAAAATAGGCTCCCTAACCCCGTAGCTGAGTATCCAGGATTAAAATAGGCTCCCTAACCCCGTAGCTGAGTATCCAGGATTAAAATAGGCTCCCTAACCCCGTAGCTGAGTATCCAGGATAAAAACAGGCTCCCTAACCCTGTAGCTGAGTATCCAGGATTAAAACAGGCTCCCTAACCCTGTAGCTGGGTATCCAGGATTAAAACAGGCTCCCTAAACCCTTGGTTGAGTATCCAGGATTAAAACAGGCTCCCTAACCCTGTAGCTGGGTATCCAGGATTAAAACAGGCTCCCTAACCCTGTAGCTGAGTATCCAGGATAAAAACAGGCTCCCTAAACCCTTGGTTGAGTATCCAGGATTAAAACAGGCTCCCTAACCCTGTAGCTGAGTATCCAGGATAAATACAGGCTCCCTAACCCTGTAGCTGAGTATCCAGGATTAAAACAGGCTCCCTAACCATGTAGCTGAGTATCCAGGTTTAAAACAGGCTCCCTAACCCTGTAGCTGAGTATCCAGTATAAAAACAGGCTCCCTAACCCTGTAGCTGAGTATCCAGGATAAAACAGGCTCCCTAAGCCTGTAGCTGAGTATCCAGGATAAAAACTGGCTCCCTAACCCCTAGGCTGAGTATCCAGGATTAAAACAGGCTCCCTAACCCAGTAGCTGAGTATCCAGGATAAATACAGGCTCCCTAACCTTTTAGCTGAGTATCCAGGATTAAAACAGGCTCCCTAACCCAGTAGCTGAGTATCCAGGATTACAACTGGCTCCCTAACCCCGTAGCTGAGTATCCAGGATTAAAACAGGCTCCCTAACCCTGTAGCTGAGTATCCAGGATTACAACTGGCTCCCTAACCACGTAGCTGAGTATCCAGGATTAAAACAGGCTCCCTAACCCTGTAGCTGAGTATCCAGGATTAAAACAGGCTCCCTAACCCTGTAGCTGAGTATCCAGGATTACAACTGGCTCTCTAACCCTGTAGCTGAGTATCCAGGATTAAAACAGGCTCCCTAACGCCGTAGCTGAGTATCCAGGATTACAACTGGCTCCCTAACCACGTAGCTGAGTATCCAGGATAAATACAGGCTCCCTAACCCTGTAGCTGAGTATCCAGGATTAAAACAGGCTCCCTAACCATGTAGCTGAGTATCCAGGATAAAAACAGGCTCCCTAACCCTGTAGCTGAGTATCCAGGATAAAAACAGGCTCCCTAAGCCTGTAGCTGAGTATCCAGGATAAAAACTGGCTCCCTAACCCCTAGGCTGAGTATCCAGGATTAAAACAGGCTCCCTAACCCAGTAGCTGAGTATCCAGGATAAATACAGGCTCCCTAACCTTGTAGCTGAGTATCCAGGATTAAAACAGGCTCCCTAACCCAGTAGCTGAGTATCCAGGATTACAACTGGCTCCCTAACCCCGTAGCTGAGTATCCAGGATTAAAACAGGCTCCCTAACCCTGTAGCTGAGTATCCAGGATTACAACTGGCTTCCTAACCACGTAGCTGAGTATCCAGGATTAAAACAGGCTCCCTAACCCTGTAGCTGAGTATCCAGTATAAAAACAGGCTCCCTAACCCTGTAGCTGAGTATCCAGGATAAAAACAGGCTCCCTAAGCCTGTAGCTGAGTATCCAGGATAAAAACTGGCTCCCTAACCCCTAGGCTGAGTATCCAGGATTAAAACAGGCTCCCTAACCCAGTAGCTGAGTATCCAGGATAAATACAGGCTCCCTAACCTTGTAGCTGAGTATCCAGGATTAAAACAGGCTCCCTAACCCAGTAGCTGAGTATCCAGGATTACAACTGGCTCCCTAACCCCGTAGCTGAGTATCCAGGATTAAAACAGGCTCCCTAACCCTGTAGCTGAGTATCCAGGATTACAACTGGCTCCCTAACCACGTAGCTGAGTATCCAGGATTAAAACAGGCTCCCTAACCCTGTAGCTGAGTATCCAGGATTAAAACAGGCTCCCTAACCCTGTAGCTGAGTATCCAGGATTACAACTGGCTCTCTAACCCTGTAGCTGAGTATCCAGGATTAAAACAGGCTCCCTAACGCCGTAGCTGAGTATCCAGGATTACAACTGGCTCCCTAACCACGTAGCTGAGTATCCAGGATAAATACAGGCTCCCTAACCCTGTAGCTGAGTATCCAGGATTAAAACAGGCTCCCTAACCATGTAGCTGAGTATCCAGGATAAAAACAGGCTCCCTAACCCTGTAGCTGAGTATCCAGGATAAAAACAGGCTCCCTAAGCCTGTAGCTGAGTATCCAGGATAAAAACTGGCTCCCTAACCCCTAGGCTGAGTATCCAGGATTAAAACAGGCTCCCTAACCCAGTAGCTGAGTATCCAGGATAAATACAGGCTCCCTAACCTTGTAGCTGAGTATCCAGGATTAAAACAGGCTCCCTAACCCAGTAGCTGAGTATCCAGGATTACAACTGGCTCCCTAACCCCGTAGCTGAGTATCCAGGATTAAAACAGGCTCCCTAACCCTGTAGCTGAGTATCCAGGATTACAACTGGCTTCCTAACCACGTAGCTGAGTATCCAGGATTAAAACAGGCTCCCTAACCCTGTAGCTGAGTATCCAGGATTAGAACAGGCTCCCTAACCCTGTAGCTGAGTATCCAGGATTACAACTGGCTCCCTAACCCTGTAGCTGAGTATCCAGGATTAAAACAGGCTCCCTAAACCCTGTAGCTGAGTATCCAGGATTAAAACAGGCTCCCTAACCCTGTAGCTGAGTATCCAGGATTATAACAGGCTCCCTAACCACGTAGCTGAGTATCCAGGATAAAAACAGGCTCCCTAACCCTGTAGCTGAGTATCCAGGATAAAAACAGGCTCCCTAACCCTGTAGCTGAGTATCCAGGATAAAAACAGGCTCCCTAACCCTGTAGCTGAGTATCCAGGATAAAAACAGGCTCCCTAACCCTGTAGCTGAGTATCCAGGATAAAAACAGGCTCCCTAACCCTGTAACTGAGTATCCAGGATAAAAACAGGCTCCCTAACCCTGTAGCTGAGTATCCAGGATTAAAACAGGCTCCCTAACCCTGTAGATGGGTATCCAGGATTAAAACAGGCTCCCTAAACCCTTGTAGTTGAGTATCCAGGATTAAAACAGGCTCCCTAACCCCTGTAGCTGGGTATCCAGGATTAAAACAGGCTCCCTAACCCTGTAGCTGAGTATCCAGGATAAAAACAGGCTCCCTAAACCCTTGGTTGAGTATCCAGGATAAAAACAGGCTCCCTAACCCTGTAGCTGAGTACCCAGGATAAAAAACAGGCTCCCTAACCCTGTAGCTGAGTATCCAGGATAACAACAGGCTCCCTAACCCTGTAGCTGAGTATCCAGGATTAAAACAGGCTCCCTAACCCAGTAGCTGAGTCCCCAGGATTACAACTGGCTCCCTAAACAAGGCTCCCCCGTAGCTGAGTATCCAGGATTAAAACAGGCTCCCATAACCCTGTAGCTGAGTATCCAGGATTACAACTGGCTCCCTAACCACGTAGCTGAGTATCCAGGATTAAAACAGTCTCTCCCTAACCCTGTAGCTGAGTATCCAGGATTAAAACAGGCTCCTAACCCTGTAGCTGAGTATCCAGGATTACAACTGGCTCCCTAACGCCGTAGCTGAGTATCCAGGATTAAAATAGGCTCCCTAACCACGTAGCTGAGTATCCAGGATTAAAATAGGCTCCCTAACCTGTAGCTGAGTATCCAGGATTAAAATAGGCTCCCTAACGCAGTAGCTGAGTATCCAGGATTACAACTGGCTCCCTAACCACGTAGCTGAGTATCCAGGATAAATACAGGCTCCCTAACCCTGTAGCTGAGTATCCAGGATTAAAACAGGCTCCTAACCATGTAGCTGAGTATCCAGGTTTAAAACAGGCTCCCTAACCCTGTAGCTGAGTATCCAGGATAAAAACAGGCTCCCTAACCCTGTAGCTGAGTATCCAGGATAAAAACAGGCTCCCTAAGCCTGTAGCTGAGTATCCAGGATAAAAACTGGCTCCCTAACCCTAGGCTGAGTATCCAGGATTAAAACAGGCTCCCTAACCCAGTAGCTGAGTATCAGGATAAATACAGGCTCCCTAACCTTGTAGCTGAGTATCCAGGATTAAAACAGGCTCCCTAACCCAGTAGCTGAGTATCCAGGATTACAACTGGCTCCCTAACCCGTAGCTGAGTATCCAGGATTAAAACAGGCTCCTAACCCTGTAGCTGAGTATCCAGGATTACAACTGGCTCCCTAACCACGTAGCTGAGTATCCAGGATTAAAACAGGCTCCCCTAACCCTGTAGCTGAGTATCCAGGATTAAAACAGGCTCCCTAACCCTGTAGCTGAGTATCCAGGATTACAACTGGCTCCCTAACCCTGTAGCTGAGTATCCAGGATTAAAACAGGCTCCCTAACCCGTAGCTGAGTACCCAGGATTACAACTGGCTCCCTAACCACGTAGCTGAGTATCCAGGATAAATACAGGCTCCCTAACCCTGTAGCTGAGTATCCAGGATTAAAACAGGCTCCTAACCATGTAGCTGAGTATCCAGGTTTAAAACAGGCTCCCTAACCCTGTAGCTGAGTATCCAGGATAAAACAGGCTCCCTAACCCTGTAGCTGAGTATCAGGATAAAAACAGGCTCCCTAAGCCTGTAGCTGAGTATCAGGATAAAAACTGGCTCCCTAACCCCTAGGCTGAGTATCCAGGATTAAAACAGGCTCCCTAACCCAGTAGCTGAGTATCCAGGATAAAACAGGCTCCCTAACCTTGTAGCTGAGTATCCAGGATTAAAACAGGCTCCCTAACCCAGTAGCTGAGTATCCAGGATTACAACTGGCTCCCTAACCCCGTAGCTGAGTATCCAGGATTAAAACAGGCTCCTAACCCTGTAGCTGAGTATCAGGATTACAACTGGCTCCCTAACCACGTAGCTGAGTATCCAGGATAAATACAGGCTCCCTAACCCTGTAGCTGAGTATCCAGGATTAAAACAGGCTCCCCTAACCATGTAGCTGAGTATCCAGGTTTAAAACAGGCTCCCTAACCCTGTAGCTGAGTATCCAGGATAAAAACAGGCTCCCTAACCCTGTAGCTGAGTATCCAGGATAAAACAGGCTCCCTAAGCCTGTAGCTGAGTATCCAGGATAAAAACTGGCTCCCTAACCCTAGGCTGAGTATCCAGGATTAAAACAGGCTCCCTAACCCAGTAGCTGAGTATCCAGGATAAAAAACAGGCTCCCTAACCTTGTAGCTGAGTATCCAGGATTAAAACAGGCTCCCTAACCCAGTAGCTGAGTATCCAGGATTACAACTGGCTCCCCTAACCCCGTAGCTGAGTATCCAGGATTAAAATAGGCTCCCTAACCCGTAGCTGAGTATCCAGGATTACAACTGGCTCCCTAACCACGTAGCTGAGTATCCAGGATAAAATACAGGCTCCCTAACCCTGTAGCTGAGTATCCAGGATTAAAACAGGCTCCCTAACCATGTTGCTGAGTATCCAGGTTTAAAACAGGCTCCCTAACCCTGTAGCTGAGTATCCAGGATAAAAACAGGCTCCCTAACCCTGTAGCTGAGTATCCAGGATAAAAACAGGCTCCCTAAGCCTGTAGCTGAGTATCCAGGATAAAAAATGGCTCCCTAACCCCTAGGCTGAGTATCCAGGATTAAAACAGGCTCCCTAACCCAGTAGCTGAGTATCCAGGATAAATACAGGCTCCCTAACCTTGTAGCTGAGTATCCAGGATTAAAACAGGCTCCCTAACCCAGTAGCTGAGTATCCAGGATTACAACTGGCTCCCTAACCCCGTAGCTGAGTATCCAGGATTAAAACAGGCTCCCTAACCCTGTAGCTGAGTATCCAGGATTACAACTGGCTCCCTAACCACGTAGCTGAGTATCCAGGATTAAAACAGGCTCCCTAACCCTGTAGCTGAGTATCCAGGATTAAAACAGGCTCCCTAACCCTGTAGCTGAGTATCCAGGATTACAACTGGCTCCCTAACCCTGTAGCTGAGTATCCAGGATTAAAACAGGCTCCCTAACGCCGTAGCTGAGTATCCAGGATTACAACTGGCTCCCTAACCACGTAGCTGAGTATCCAGGATAAATACAGGCTCCCTAACCCTGTAGCTGAGTATCCAGGATTAAAACAGGCTCCCTAACCATGTAGCTGAGTATCCAGGTTTAAAACAGGCTCCCTAACCCTGTAGCTGAGTATCCAGGATAAAAACAGGCTCCCTAACCCTGTAGCTGAGTATCCAGGATAAAAACAGGCTCCTAAGCCTGTAGCTGAGTATCCAGGATAAAAAACTGGCTCCTAACCCTAGGCTGAGTATCCAGGATTAAAACAGGCTCCCTAACCCAGTAGCTGAGTATCCAGGATAAATACAGGCTCCCTAACCTTGTAGCTGAGTATCCAGGATTAAAACAGGCTCCCTAACCCAGTAGCTGAGTATCCAGGATTACAACTGGCTCCCTAACCCCGTAGCTGAGTATCCAGGATTAAAACAGGCTCCCTAACGCCGTAGCTGAGTATCCAGGATTACAACTGGCTCCCTAACCACGTAGCTGAGTATCCAGGATAAATACAGGCTCCCTAACCCTGTAGCTGAGTATCCAGGATTAAAACAGGCTCCCTAACCATGTAGCTGAGTATCCAGGTTTAAAACAGGCTCCCTAACCCTGTAGCTGAGTATCCAGGATAAAAACAGGCTCCCTAACCCTGTAGCTGAGTATCCAGGATAAAAACAGGCTCCCTAAGCCTGTAGCTGAGTATCCAGGATAAAAACTGGCTCCCTAACCCCTAGGCTGAGTATCCAGGATTAAAACAGGCTCCCTAACCCAGTAGCTGAGTATCCAGGATAAATACAGGCTCCCTAACCTTGTAGCTGAGTATCCAGGATTAAAACAGGCTCCCTAACCCAGTAGCTGAGTATCCAGGATTACAACTGGCTCCCTAACCCCGTAGCTGAGTATCCAGGATTAAAACAGGCTCCCTAACCCTGTAGCTGAGTATCCAGGATTACATCTGGCTTCCTAACCACGTAGCTGAGTATCCAGGATTAAAACAGGCTCCCTAACCCTGTAGCTGAGTATCCAGGATTAAAACAGGCTCCCTAACCCTGTAGCTGAGTATCCAGGATTACAACTGGCTCCCTAACCCTGTAGCTGAGTATCCAGGATTAAAACAGGCTCCTAACCCTGTAGCTGAGTATCCAGGATTAAAACAGGCTCCCTAACCCTGTAGCTGAGTATCCAGGATTACAACTGGCTCCCTAACCCCGTAGCTGAGTATCCAGGATTAAAATAGGCTCCCTAACCCCGTAGCTGGTATCCAGGATTAAAATAGGCTCCCTAACCCCGTAGCTGAGTATCCAGGATTAAAATAGGCTCCCTAACCCCGTAGCTGAGTATCCAGGATTAAAATAGGCTCCTAACGCCGTAGCTGAGTATCCAGGATTACAACTGGCTCCCTAACCACGTAGCTGAGTATCCAGGATAAATACAGGCTCCTAACCCTTGGCTGAGTATCCAGGATAAATACAGGCTCCTAACCATGTAGCTGAGTATCCAGGATAAATACAGGCTCCCTAACCCTGTAGTTGAGTATCCAGGATTAAAACAGGCTCCCTAACCCTGTAGTTGAGTATCCAGGATTAAAACAGGCTCCCTAAACCCTGTAGCTGAGTATCCAGGATTAAAACAGGCTCCTAACCCTGTAGCTGAGTATCCAGGATTATAACAGGCTCCCTAACCACGTAGCTGAGTATCCAGGATAAAAACAGGCTCCCTAACCCTGTAGCTGAGTATCCAGGATAAAAACAGGCTCCCTAACCCTGTAGCTGAGTATCAGGATAAAAACAGGCTCCCTAACCCTGTAGCTGAGTATCCAGGATAAAAACAGGCTCCCTAACCCTGTAGCTGAGTATCCAGGATAAAAACAGGCTCCCTAACCCTGTAACTGAGTATCCAGGATCAGGATTAAAACAGGCTCCCTAACCCTGTAGCTGAGTATCCAGGATTAAAACAGGCTCCCTAACCCTGTAGCTGGGTATCCAGGATTAAAACAGGCTCCCTAAACCCTTGGTTGAGTATCCAGGATTAAAACAGGCTCCCTAACCCTGTAGCTGGGTATCCAGGATTAAAACAGGCTCCCCTAACCCTGTAGCTGAGTATCCAGGATAAAAACAGGCTCCCTAAACCCTTGGTTGAGTATCCAGGATAAAAACAGGCTCCCTAACCCTGTAGCTGAGTATCCAGGATAAAAACAGGCTCCCTAACTCTGTAGCTGAGTATCCAGGATTAAAACAGGCTCCCTAACCTTGTAGCTGAGTATCCAGGATTAAAACAGGCTCCCTAACCTTGTAGCTGAGTATCCAGGATTAAACAGGCTCCCTAACCTTGTAGCTGAGTATCCAGGATTAAAACAGGCTCCATAACCCTGTAGCTGAGTATCCAGGATTACAACTGGCTCCCTAACCACGTAGCTGAGTATCCAGGATTAAAACAGTCTCCCTAACCCTGTAGCTGAGTATCCAGGATTAAAACAGGCTCCCTAACCCTGTAGCTGAGTATCCAGGATTACAACTGGCTCCCTAACGCCGTAGCTGAGTATCCAGGATTAAAATAGGCTCCCTAACCACGTAGCTGAGTATCCAGGATTAAAATAGGCTCCCTAACCCCGTAGCTGAGTATCCAGGATTAAAATAGGCTCCCTAACGCCGTAGCTGAGTATCCAGGATTACAACTGGCTCCCTAACCACGTAGCTGAGTATCCAGGATAAATACAGGCTCCCTAACCCTGTAGCTGAGTATCCAGGATTAAAACAGGCTCCCTAACCATGTAGCTGAGTATCCAGGTTTAAAACAGGCTCCCTAACCCTGTAGCTGAGTATCCAGGATAAAAACAGGCTCCCTAACCCTGTAGCTGAGTATCCAGGATAAAAACAGGCTCCCTAAGCCTGTAGCTGAGTATCCAGGATAAAACTGGCTCCCTAACCCCTAGGCTGAGTATCCAGGATTAAAACAGGCTCCCTAACCCAGTAGCTGAGTATCCAGGATAAATACAGGCTCCCTAACCTTGTAGCTGAGTATCCAGGATTAAAACAGGCTCCCTAACCCAGTAGCTGAGTATCCAGGATTACAACTGGCTCCCTAACCCCGTAGCTGAGTATCCAGGATTAAAACAGGCTCCCTAACCCTGTAGCTGAGTATCCAGGATTACAACTGGCTCCCTAACCACGTAGCTGAGTATCCAGGATTAAAACAGGCTCCCTAACCCTGTAGCTGAGTATCCAGGATTAAAACAGGCTCCCTAACCCTGTAGCTGAGTATCCAGGATTACAACTGGCTCCCTAACCCTGTAGCTGAGTATCCAGGATTAAAACAGGCTCCCTAACGCCGTAGCTGAGTATCCAGGATTACAACTGGCTCCCTAACCACGTAGCTGAGTATCCAGGATAAATACAGGCTCCCTAACCCTGTAGCTGAGTATCCAGGATTAAAACAGGCTCCCTAACCATGTAGCTGAGTATCCAGGTTTAAAACAGGCTCCCTAACCCTGTAGCTGAGTATCCAGGATAAAAACAGGCTCCCTAACCCTGTAGCTGAGTATCCAGGATAAAAACAGGCTCCCTAAGCCTGTAGCTGAGTATCCAGGATAAAAACTGGCTCCCTAACCCCTAGGCTGAGTATCCAGGATTAAAACAGGCTCCCTAACCCAGTAGCTGAGTATCCAGGATAAATACAGGCTCCCTAACCTTGTAGCTGAGTATCCAGGATTAAAACAGGCTCCCTAACCCAGTAGCTGAGTATCCAGGATTACAACTGGCTCCCTAACCCCGTAGCTGAGTATCCAGGATTAAAACAGGCTCCCTAACCCTGTAGCTGAGTATCCAGGATTACAACTGGCTTCCTAACCACGTAGCTGAGTATCCAGGATTAAAACAGGCTCCCTAACCCTGTAGCTGAGTATCCAGGATTAAAACAGGCTCCCTAACCCTGTAGCTGAGTATCCAGGATTACAACTGGCTCCCTAACCCTGTAGCTGAGTATCCAGGATTAAAACAGGCTCCCTAACCCTGTAGCTGAGTATCCAGGATTAAAACAGGCTCCCTAACCCTGTAGCTGAGTATCCAGGATTACAACTGGCTCCCTAACAGGCTCCCTAACCCCGTAGCTGAGTATCCAGGATTAAAATAGGCTCCCTAACCCCGTAGCTGAGTATCCAGGATTAAAATAGGCTCCCTAACCCCGTAGCTGAGTATCCAGGATTAAAATAGGCTCCCTAACCCCGTAGCTGAGTATCCAGGATTAAAATAGGCTCCCTAACGCCGTAGCTGAGTATCCAGGATTACAACTGGCTCCCTAAACACGTAGCTGAGTATCCAGGATAAATACAGGCTCCCTAACCCTTGGCTGAGTATCCAGGATAAATACAGGCTCCCTAACCATGTAGCTGAGTATCCAGGATTAAAACAGGCTCCCTAACCACGTAGCTGAGTATCCAGGATAAATACAGGCTCCCTAACCCTGTAGTTGAGTATCCAGGATTAAAACAGGCTCCCTAACCCTGTAGTTGAGTATCCAGGATTAAAACAGGCTCCCTAAACCCTGTAGCTGAGTATCCAGGATTAAAACAGGCTCCCTAACCCTGTAGCTGAGTATCCAGGATTATAACAGGCTCCCTAACCACGTAGCTGAGTATCCAGGATAAAACCAGGCTCCCTAACCCTGTAGCTGAGTATCCAGGATAAAAACAGGCTCCCTAACCCTGTAGCTGAGTATCCAGGATAAAAACAGGCTCCCTAACCCTGTAGCTGAGTATCCAGGATAAAAACAGGCTCCCTAACCCTGTAGCTGAGTATCCAGGATAAAAACAGGCTCCCTAACCCTGTAACTGAGTATCCAGGATAAAAACAGGCTCCCTAACCCTGTAGCTGAGTATCCAGGATTAAAACAGGCTCCCTAACCCTGTAGCTGGGTATCCAGGATTAAAACAGGCTCCCTAAACCCTTGGTTGAGTATCCAGGATTAAAACAGGCTCCCTAACCCTGTAGCTGGGTATCCAGGATTAAAACAGGCTCCCTAACCCTGTAGCTGAGTATCCAGGATAAAAACAGGCTCCCTAAACCCTTGGTTGAGTATCCAGGATAAAAACAGGCTCCCTAACCCTGTAGCTGAGTATCCAGGATAAAAACAGGCTCCCTAACTCTGTAGCTGAGTATCCAGGATTAAAACAGGCTCCCTAACCTTGTAGCTGAGTATCCAGGATTAAAACAGGCTCCCTAACCTTGTAGCTGAGTATCCAGGATTAAAACAGGCTCCCTAACCCTGTAGCTGAGTATCCAGGATAAAAACATGGTTATTTTAAGGTTTTTAAATGACAAATTACCCGACATCGGTTAATTATTTGAATTCCATTCAGTTAAGTTTTTTCTGTGAGCTCGCTGCGTGGTTTCTTTATAGACAAATACATGGAGCCTGAACTGTGCAATGTAAAAGGGATTGTAGTTTCCAACAGGCCAATTTTCTACGTAGTTTATCACAGAAAACATGGTAATTAACTACAATGACCATAATACATTGCGTTCCTGCTTAAACTTGGCCAGTCTGTGCGAAGAGAAGAGAGAACCGGAGATCGAGAGGAATAGAAAGTGGTTGCTTCGCTAACCTGAAAATACATGTGATTGATTGTTGTGATTGACATGTGATTGATAGTCTAAGTGATTGATAGTTGGCATTTAGCAGTTATAAAAGTATGCCTTATTTACTTTGAAGAAATATTAATATTGTGATTTTGTCAGCATAGACATCAGCTCGAAAGAAATGAGATGATGGCTTTGAAAAAAATAATAAAGTACTCAAATAAAACAAATATTTTATTAAAGTAAAATAATGTTAATAAATTATAACAACCCCATATAGCCCAGTGGTGGACAAAACAACCCTCCCTCCATCCAGGTTCAGAGATAGAGAGATGGATGGATAGGATGATTAAACTGAAGGAGAGGCAGATGGGTGGGGAGGGATGAGGCAGTAAATGGGACAGTTGTGATGCAGGACCCCAGTCCAATAAAGAAACACAACCATATGCCTGGCCTTTACCATACTATATTGACAATGGCCCAAATCCACTCCTGCAAACCACACACGCAACAAGACAGGGACACACACACACTCTCTCTCTCTCTCTCTCTCTCTCTCGCAGGAAAACACAAGCGTGAAAGTATGAACTAAGCTGACAAAATGAGCACATTTCACACATTTTGTGGCGGAGTGTTAGACGACAGACCTCTCTCTCTGTGTGGGGAGAGTCACTGCCATGTCAAGTCCTACTAGGCTGTGTTCCAAATTGCACTCTATTTAATACTGTATGTAGTGCACTACCTTTCACCAGGGCCCATAAGGTTGTGTTCAAATTAAGTGCACTATATGGGGAATACGTTTGGGGATGTATTGGTCATTAATATGGTCGAATCCGGAAACTATCATTTCGAAAACAAAACGTTTATTATTTCAGTGAAATACGGAACCGTTCAGGAATTGTATCTAACGCGTGGCATCCCTAAATCTAAATATTCCTGTTACATTGTACAACCTTCAATGTTATGTCATAATTATGTACAATTCTGGCAAATTAGTTTGCAATGAGCCAGGCTGCCCAAACTGTTGCATATACCCTGACTCTGCATGTAAGGAACGCAAGAGAAGTGACACAATTTCACCTGGTTAATATTGCCTGCTAACCTGGATTTCTTTTAGGTAAATATGCAGGTTTAAAAATATATAATTCTATATATTGATTTTAAGAAAGGCATTGGTGTTTATGGTTAGGTAGTCGTCCAACGATTGTGCTTTTTTCGCAAATGCGCTTTTGTTACATCATCCCCCAGCGTTGCATCGATTATATACAACGTAGGACACGCTAGATAAACTAGTAATATCATCAACCATGTGTAGTTAACTAGTGATTATGATTGATTGATTGTTTTTTATAAGATAAGTTTAGGCTCCTCGTGGATGTGCAATGAGAGGCAGGTGGTTAGAGCGTTGAACTAATTAACTGTAAGGTTGAATCCCGGAGCTGACAAGTTAAAAATGTGTCATTCTGTCCCTGAACAAGGCAGTTAACCCACCATTCCTAGGCTGTCATTGAAAATAAGAATGTGTTCTTTAACTGACTTGCCTCGTTAAATGAAGGTGTAAAAAATTAAAAAATAAATAAAAAACTATTGGTCAAATCGGTGTCCAAAAATACAGATTTCCGATTGTTATGAAAACTTGAAATCGGTCCTAATTATTCGGCCATTCCGATTTAATCGGTCGACCTCTAATTCATTGACACGGTGTTCGTCCTAAATCACATCCTATTCTCTGTATAGTGCAATCTTTTTTCACAAAGGCCCTCAAAGTAGTCCAATATTTAAGGAATAGGGTGTAATTTAGGACACTTGATGTTACCAGATTCAGGGCACGGTCATGGCCATACGTTGACACAGTGATACCAGATACAGGACATGAATATGGGCATCCTAGTGGATGTTGGCACATCCAGGGTTCAGCCATGGTCCCCAGCCAGGGATAGAGCTGGACTCTGATGAAAGAGAGCCTTTATCTCTATATGGCAGGGTTAATTAGGTCACTGTGGTGCCAGCCATTCAGCCATGCGTCCTAGGGGCTGAGGGTAAAGGCTCTCTGTGTGTGTGTGTGTGTGTGTGTGTGTGTGTGTGTGTGTGTGTGTGTGTGTGTGTGTGTGTGTGTGTGTGTGTGTGTGTGTGTGTGTGTGTGTGTGTGTGTGTTCGAGTGATAGTTAGCGAAGCAGGGTACCTAGAAGAGAGAATTTGGATCCAGAGGGATTGGTCTGATTGTATTTCCTTAGCATGGAACATAACAGCAGGACAGCAGGACCCCCCCTCCCCCCTCACATGCACACACTTATACCGCACCGCCATCACTGACCAGTAGTGGCTCCTGAATCCTGAAGGACAGATAAGGACAGACCCAGAGGCACTGCAGAACACTGCTGCTGGATTGACCTGATTGGCTGGGGATAAAAGTAGTGATTTTTTATTTTTCTGCCAGCAATCAGACATATCTCCAGCTCAGCCAGCCGTATCCGGGGAGGAGAAGGGTAGGGAGTTGGCCCATATAAGCTTTTCAGCCCCTTGAGTCAGGATACACTGAGATAGAGGGAGAGTGACATGAGAGAGAGAGACATGAGAGAGAGGGAGAGAGAGAGATAGTGACGAGAGAGAGAGAGGGGGGAGAGAGAGAGAGAGACATGAGAAGGAGATAGAGACATGAGAGAGAGGGAGGGTGACATGAGAGAGGGAGGGTGACATGAGAAGGAGAGAGAGACATGAGAGGGAGAGTGACATGAGAGGGAGAGAGAGACATGAGAAGGAGATGGAGACATGAGAGAGAGAGAGAGAGAGAGAGAGAGAGAGAGAGAGAGAGAGAGAGAGAGAGAGAGACATGAGGGAGTGACATGAGAAGAGAGGAGAGACATGAGAGAGAGAGGGAGAGTGACATGAGAGAGAGAGAGAGAGAGGGTGGAGTGACGGGAGAGAGAGAGACATGAGAGAGAGACATTAGAGAGAGAGGGAGAGAGATGACGAGAGACGAGAGAGAGAGAGTGACATGAGAGAGAGAGAGTGACATGACAGAGAGAGAGAGGGAGAGTGACATGACAGAGAGAGAGAGAGTGACATGAGAGAGAGAGAGTGACATGACAGAGAGAGAGAGGGAGAGTGACATGAGAGAGCATTTAGAGGCATGCTGGGAAGTACTATACTTCATGGTCCTTCCATGGTCATTCTCTCGTTTTCTGGCAAACTGAGTTTGTTTGTTTGACTTGCCTTTGATCTCTTAGCAATGCAAGCCAACTGAGGCTGAGACACCCTCAACCTACTGCTCCCTACACGTACTCTTCTATGTTTCCTCATGGCCATGGCAAGAGAACAAAAGAGAAAACGAGAGAGAGCTGTGTGTTTTTACCTTTCCTGGGACCATGAAGCCTGAAATGTTTCAAAGAGTATTACTTCCCAGCATGCCTCCAAATATCCATAACTCCTCTCATCTGATCTACAACACTGCTCCTCGTATCCATAACTCCTCTAAACTCCTCTACAACACTGCTCCTCGTATCCTCGTATCCATAACTCCTCTCATCTGATCTACAACACTGCTCCTCGTATCCATAACTCCTCTAAACTCCTCTACAACACTGCTCCTCGTATCCTCGTATCCATAACTCCTCTACAACACTGCTCCTCGTATCCATAACTCCTCTCAACTCCTCTACAACACTGCTCCTCGTATCCATAACTCCTCTCATCTGATCTACAACACTGCTCCTCGTATCCATAACTCCTCTAAACTCCTCTACAACACTGCTCCTCGTATCCATAACTCCTCTCAACTGATCTACAACACTTCTCCTCGTATCCATAACTCCTCTCAACTCCTCTACAACACTGCTCCTCGTATCCTCGTATCCATAACTCCTCTACAACACTGCTCCTCGTATCCATAACTCCTCTCATCTGATCTACAACACTGCTCCTCGTATCCATAACTCCTCTAAACTCCTCTACAACACTGCTCCTCGTATCCTCGTATCCATAACTCCTCTCATCTGATCTACAACACTGCTCCTCGTATCCATAACTCCTCTAAACTCCTCTACAACACTGCTCCTCGTATCCTCGTATCCATAACTCCTCTACAACACTGCTCCTCGTATCCATAACTCCTCTAAACTCCTCTACAACACTGCTCCTCGTATCCTCGTATCCATAACTCCTCTCATCTGATCTACAACACTGCTCCTCGTATCCATAACTCCTCTAAACTCCTCTACAACACTGCTCCTCGTATCCTCGTATCCATAACTCCTCTACAACACTGCTCCTCGTATCCATAACTCCTCTCATCTGATCTACAACACTGCTCCTCGTATCCATAACTCCTCTAAACTCCTCTACAACACTGCTCCTCGTATCCTCGTATCCATAACTCCTCTACAACACTGCTCCTCGTATCCATATCTCCTCTCAACTCCTCTACAACACTGCTCCTCGTATCCATAACTCCTCTCAACTCCTCTACAACACTGCTCCTCGTATCCATAACTCCTCTCATCTGATCTACAACACTGCTCCTCGTATCCATAACTCCTCTGAACTCCTCTACAACACTGCTCCTCGTATCCATAACTCCTCTCAACTCCTCTACAACACTGCTCCTCGTATCCATATCTCCTCTCAACTCCTCTACAACACTGCTCCTCGTATCCATAACTCCTCTCAACTGATCTACAACACTGCTCCTCGTATCCATAACTCCTCTCATCTGATCTACAACACTGCTCCTCGTATCCATAACTCCTCTAAACTCCTCTACAACACTGCTCCTCGTATCCATAACTCCTCTCAACTGATCTACAACACTGCTCCTCGTATCCATAACTCCTCTCAACTGATCTACAACACTACTCCTCGTATCCATAACTCCTCTCAACTCCTCTACAACACTGCTCCTCGTATCCATAACTCCTCTCATCTGATCTACAACACTGCTCCTCGTATCCATAACTCCTCTCAACTCCCTCTACAACACTGCTCCTCGTATCCATAACTCCTCTCAACTGATCTACAACACTGCTCCTCGTATCCATAACTCCTCTCAACTCCTCTACAACACTGCTCCTCGTATCCATAACTCCTCTCAACTGATCTACAACACTGCTCCTCGTATCCTCGTATCCATAACTCCTCTCAACTCCTCTACAACACTGCTCCTCGTATCCATAACTCCTCTACAACACTGCTCCTCGTATCCATAACTCCTCTCAACTCCTCTACAACACTGCTCCTCGTATCCATAACTCCTCTCATCTGATCTACAACACTGCTCCTCGTATCCATAACTCCTCTAAACTCCTCTACAACACTGCTCCTCGTATCCATAACTCCTCTCAACTGATCTACAACACTGCTCCTCGTATCCATAACTCCTCTCAACTCCTCTACAACACTGCTCCTCGTATCCATAACTCCTCTAAACTCCTCTACAACACTGCTCCTCGTATCCATAACTCCTCTAAACTCCTCTACAACACTGCTCCTCGTATCCTCGTATCCATAACTCCTCTCAACTCCTCTACAACACTGCTCCTCGTATCCATAACTCCTCTCAACTCCTCTACAACACTGCTCCTCGTATCCATAACTCCTCTCAACTGATCTACAACACTGCTCCTCGTATCCTCGTATCCATAACTCCTCTCAACTCCTCTACAACACTGCTCCTCGTATCCATAACTCCTCTACAACACTGCTCCTCGTATCCATAACTCCTCTCAACTCCTCTACAACACTGCTCCTCGTATCCATAACTCCTCTCATCTGATCTACAACACTGCTCCTCGTATCCATTACTCCTCTAAACTCCTCTACAACACTGCTCCTCGTATCCATAACTCCTCTCAACTGATCTACAACACTGCTCCTCGTATCCATAACTCCTCTCAACTCCTCTACAACACTGCTCCTCGTATCCATAACTCCTCTCATCTGATCTACAACACTTCTCCTCGTATCCATAACTCCTCTCAACTCCTCTACAACACTGCTCCTCGTATCCTCGTATCCATAACTCCTCTCAACTCCTCTACAACACTGCTCCTCGTATCCATAACTCCTCTCAACTCCTCTACAACACTGCTCCTCGTATCCATAACTCCTCTAAACTCCTCTACAACACTCGTATCCTCGTATCCATAACTCCTCTCATCTGATCTACAACACTGCTCCTCGTATCCATAACTCCTCTAAACTCCTCTACAACACTGCTCCTCGTATCCTCGTATCCATAACTCCTCTACAACACTGCTCCTCGTATCCATAACTCCTCTCATCTGATCTACAACACTGCTCCTCGTATCCATAACTCCTCTAAACTCCTCTACAACACTGCTCCTCGTATCCATAATCCATAACTCCTCTACAACACTGCTCCTCGTATCCATATCTCCTCTCAACTCCTCTACAACACTGCTCCTCGTATCCATAACTCCTCTCAACTCCTCTACAACACTGCTCCTCGTATCCATAACTCCTCTCATCTGATCTACAACACTGCTCCTCGTATCCATAACTCCTCTCAACTCCTCTACAACACTGCTCCTCGTATCCATAACTCCTCTCAACTCCTCTACAACACTGCTCCTCGTATCCATAACTCCTCTCATCTGATCTACAACACTGCTCCTCGTATCCATAACTCCTCTAAACTCCTCTACAACACTGCTCCTCGTATCCATAACTCCTCTCAACTGATCTACAACACTGCTCCTCGTATCCATAACTCCTCTCAACTGATCTACAACACTACTCCTCGTATCCATAACTCCTCTCAACTCCTCTACAACACTGCTCCTCGTATCCATAACTCCTCTCATCTGATCTACAACACTGCTCCTCGTATCCATAACTCCTCTCAACTCCTCTACAACACTGCTCCTCGTATCCATAACTCCTCTCAACTGATCTACAACACTGCTCCTCGTATCCATAACTCCTCTCAACTCCTCTACAACACTGCTCCTCGTATCCATAACTCCTCTCAACTGATCTACAACACTGCTCCTCGTATCCTCGTATCCATAACTCCTCTCAACTCCTCTACAACACTGCTCCTCGTATCCATAACTCCTCTACAACACTGCTCCTCAACTAACTCCTCTCAACTCCTCTACAACACTGCTCCTCGTATCCATAACTCCTCTCATCTGATCTACAACACTGCTCCTCGTATCCATTACTCCTCTAAACTCCTCTACAACACTGCTCCTCGTATCCATAACTCCTCTCAACTGATCTACAACACTGCTCCTCGTATCCATAACTCCTCTCAACTCCTCTACAACACTGCTCCTCGTATCCATAACTCCTCTAAACTCCTCTACAACACTGTATCCTCGTATCCATAACTCCTCTCACTCTGATCTACAACACTGCTCCTCGTATCCATAACTCCTCTAAACTCCTCTACAACACTGCTCCGTATCTCGTATCCATAACTCCTCTACAACACTGCTCCTCGTATCCATAACTCCTCTCAACTCCTCTACAACACTGCTCCTCGTATCCATAACTCCTCTCATCTGATCTACAACACTGCTCCTCGTATCCATAACTCTCTCTAAACTCCTCTACAACACTGCTCCTCGTATCCATAACTCCTCTCAACTGATCTACAACACTGCTCCTCGTATCCATAACTCCTCTCAACTCCTCTACAACACTGCTCCTCGTATCCATAATCCATAACTCCTCTACAACACTGCTCCTCGTATCCATAACTCCTCTCATCTGATCTACAACACTGCTCCTCGTATCCATAACTCCTCTAAACTCCTCTACAACACTGCTCCTCGTATCCGTATCCATAACTCCTCTCATCTGATCTACAACACTGCTCCTCGTATCCATAACTCCTCTCAACTCCTCTACAACACTGCTCCTCGTATCCTCGTATCCATAACTCCTCTACAACACTGCTCCTCGTATCCATAACTCCTCTAAACTCCTCTACAACACTGCTCCTCGTATCCATAACTCCATAACTCCTCTACAACACTGCTCCTCGTATCCATAACTCCTCTCATCTGATCTACAACACTCGTATCCATTACTCCTCTAAACTCCTCTACAACACTGCTCCTCGTATCCATAACTCCTCTCAACTGATCTACAACACTGCTCCTCGTATCCATAACTCCTCTCAACTCCTCTACAACACTGCTCCTCGTATCCATAACTCTCTCAACTCCTCTACAACACTGCTCCTCGTATCCATAACTCCTCTCATCTGATCTACAACACTGCTCCTCGTATCCATAACTCCTCTAAACTCCTCTACAACACTGCTCCTCGTATCCATAACTAACTCCTCTACAACACTGCTCCTCGTATCCATAACTCCTCTCAACTCCTCTACAACACTGCTCCTCGTATCCATAACTCCTCTCATCTGATCTACAACACTGCTCCTCGTATCCATAACTCCTCTAAACTCCTCTACAACACTGCTCCTCGTATCCATAACTCCTCTCAACTGATCTACAACACTGCTCCTCGTATCCATAACTCCTCTCAACTCCTCTACAACACTGCTCCTCGTATCCTAATCCATAACTCCTCTACAACACTGCTCCTCGTATCCATAACTCCTCTCATCTGATCTACAACACTGCTCCTCGTATCCATAACTCCTCTCAACTCCTCTACAACACTGCTCCTCGTATCCTCGTATCCATAACTCCTCTCATCTGATCTACAACACTGCTCCTCGTATCCATAACTCCTCTCAACTCCTCTACAACACTGCTCCTCGTATCCCATATCCATAACTCCTCTACAACACTGCTCCTCGTATCCATAACTCCTCAACTCCTCTACAACACTGCTCCTCGTATCCATAATCCTCTCAACTCTCTACAACACTGCTCCTCGTATCCATAACTCCTCTAAACTCCTCTACAACACTGCTCCTCGTATCCTCGTATCCATAACTCCTCTCATCTGATCTACAACACTGCTCCTCGTATCCATAACTCCTCTAAACTCCTCTACAACACTGCTCCTCGTATCCTAACTCTCTCAACTCCTCTACAACACTGCTCCTCGTATCCATAACTCCTCTCATCTGATCTACAACACTGCTCCTCGTATCCATAACTCCTCTCAACTCCTCTACAACACTGCTCCTCGTATCCCATAATCCATAACTCCTCTACAACACTGCTCCTCGTATCCATATCTCCTCTCAACTCCTCTACAACACTGCTCCTCGTATCCATAACTCCTCTCAACTCCTCTACAACACTGCTCCTCGTATCCATAACTCCTCTCATCTGATCTACAACACTGCTCCTCGTATCCATAACTCCTCTAAACTCCTCTACAACACTGCTCCTCGTATCCATAACTCCTCTCAACTCCTCTACAACACTGCTCCTCGTATCCATAACTCCTCTCAACTCCTCTACAACACTGCTCCTCGTATCCATAACTCCTCTCAACTGATCTACAACACTGCTCCTCGTATCCATAACTCCTCTCATCTGATCTACAACACTGCTCCTCGTATCCATAACTCCTCTAAACTCCTCTACAACACTGCTCCTCGTATCCATAACTCCTCTCAACTGATCTACAACACTGCTCCTCGTATCCATAACTCCTCTCAACTGATCTACAACACTACTCCTCGTATCCATAACTCCTCTCAACTCCTCTACAACACTGCTCCCTCGTATCCATAACTCCTCTCATCTGATCTACAACACTGCTCCTCGTATCCATAACTCCTCTCAACTCCTCTACAACACTGCTCCTCGTATCCATAACTCCTCTCAACTGATCTACAACACTGCTCCTCGTATCCATAACTCCTCTCAACTCCTCTACAACACTGCTCCTCGTATCCATAACTCCTCTCAACTGATCTACAACACTGCTCCTCGTATCCTCGTATCCATAACTCCTCTCAACTCCTCTACAACACTGCTCCTCGTATCCATAACTCCTCTACAACACTGCTCCTCGTATCCATAACTCCTCTCAACTCCTCTACAACACTGCTCCTCGTATCCATAACTCCTCTCATCTGATCTACAACACTGCTCCTCGTATCCATTACTCCTCTAAACTCCTCTACAACACTGCTCCTCGTATCCATAACTCCTCTCAACTGATCTACAACACTGCTCCTCGTATCCATAACTCCTCTCAACTCCTCTACAACACTGCTCCTCGTATCCATAACTCCTCTAAACTCCTCTACAACACTGCTCCTCGTATCCATAACTCCTCTAAACTCCTCTACAACACTGCTCCTCGTATCCTCGTATCCATAACTCCTCTCAACTCCTCTACAACACTGCTCCTCGTATCCATAACTCCTCTCAACTCCTCTACAACACTGCTCCTCGTATCCATAACTCCTCTCATCTGATCTACAACACTGCTCCTCGTATCCATAACTCCTCTAAACTCCTCTACAACACTGCTCCTCGTATCCTCGTATCCATAACTCCTCTCATCTGATCTACAACACTGCTCCTCGTATCCATAACTCCTCTAAACTCCTCTACAACACTGCTCCTCGTATCCTCGTATCCATAACTCCTCTCATCTGATCTACAACACTGCTCCTCGTATCCATAACTCCTCTCAACTCCTCTACAACACTGCTCCTCGTATCCATAACTCCTCTCATCTGATCTACAACACTGCTCCTCGTATCCATTACTCCTCTAAACTCCTCTACAACACTGCTCCTCGTATCCATAACTCCTCTCAACTGATCTACAACACTGCTCCTCGTATCCATAACTCCTCTCAACTCCTCTACAACACTGCTCCTCGTATCCATAACTCCTCTAAACTCCTCTACAACACTGCTCCTCGTATCCTCGTATCCATAACTCCTCTCATCTGATCTACAACACTGCTCCTCGTATCCATAACTCCTCTAAACTCCTCTACAACACTGCTCCTCGTATCCTCGTATCCATAACTCCTCTACAACACTGCTCCTCGTATCCATAACTCCTCTCAACTCCTCTACAACACTGCTCCTCGTATCCATAACTCCTCTCATCTGATCTACAACACTGCTCCTCGTATCCATAACTCCTCTAAACTCCTCTACAACACTGCTCCTCGTATCCATAACTCCTCTCAACTGATCTACAACACTTCTCCTCGTATCCATAACTCCTCTCAACTCCTCTACAACACTGCTCCTCGTATCCTCGTATCCATAACTCCTCTACAACACTGCTCCTCGTATCCATAACTCCTCTCATCTGATCTACAACACTGCTCCTCGTATCCATAACTCCTCTAAACTCCTCTACAACACTGCTCCTCGTATCCATAACTATCCATAACTCCTCTCATCTGATCTACAACACTGCTCCTCGTATCCATAACTCCTCTAAACTCCTCTACAACACTGCTCCTCGTATCCTCGTATCCATAACTCCTCTACAACACTGCTCCTCGTATCCATAACTCCTCTAAACTCCTCTACAACACTGCTCCTCGTATCCTCGTATCCATAACTCCTCTACAACACTGCTCCTCGTATCCATAACTCCTCTAAACTCCTCTACAACACTGCTCCTCGTATCCTCGTATCCATAACTCCTCTCATCTGATCTACAACACTGCTCCTCGTATCCATAACTCCTCTAAACTCCTCTACAACACTGCTCCTCGTATCCTAATCCATAACTCCCTCTACAACACTGCTCCTCGTATCCATAACTCCTCTCATCTGATCTACAACACTGCTCCTCGTATCCATAACTCCTCTAAACTCCTCTACAACACTGCTCCTCGTATCCTCGTATCCATAACTCCTCTACAACACTGCTCCTCGTATCCATATCTCCTCTCAACTCCTCTACAACACTGCTCCTCGTATCCATAACTCCTCTCAACTCCTCTACAACACTGCTCCTCGTATCCATAACTCCTCTCATCTGATCTACAACACTGCTCCTCGTATCCATAACTCCTCTAAACTCCTCTACAACACTGCTCCTCGTATCCATAACTCCTCTCAACTCCTCTACAACACTGCTCCTCGTATCCATATCTCCTCTCAACTCCTCTACAACACTGGTCCTCGTATCCATAACTCCTCTCAACTGATCTACAACACTGCTCCTCGTATCCATAACTCCTCTCATCTGATCTACAACACTGCTCCTCGTATCCATAACTCCTCTAAACTCCTCTACAACACTGCTCCTCGTATCCATAACTCCTCTCAACTGATCTACAACACTGCTCCTCGTATCCATAACTCCTCTCAACTGATCTACAACACTACTCCTCGTATCCATAACTCCTCTCAACTCCTCTACAACACTGCTCCTCGTATCCATAACTCCTCTCATCTGATCTACAACACTGCTCCTCGTATCCATAACTCCTCTCAACTCCTCTACAACACTGCTCCTCGTATCCATAACTCCTCTCAACTGATCTACAACACTGCTCCTCGTATCCATAATCAACTCCTCTACAACACTCGTATCCATAACTCCTCTCAACTGACTGCTCCTCGTATCCTCGTATCCATAACTCCTCTCAACTCCTCTACAACACTGCTCCTCGTATCCATAACTCCTCTACAACACTGCTCCTCGTATCCATAACTCCTCTCAACTCCTCTACAACACTGCTCCTCGTATCCATAACTCCTCTCATCTGATCTACAACACTGCTCCTCGTATCCATTACTCCTCTAAACTCCTCTACAACACTGCTCCTCGTATCCATAACTCCTCTCAACTGATCTACAACACTGCTCCTCGTATCCATAACTCCTCTCAACTCCTCTACAACACTGCTCCTCGTATCCATAACTCCTCTAAACTCCTCTACAACACTGCTCCTCGTATCCATAACTCCTCTAAACTCCTCTACAACACTGCTCCTCGTATCCTCGTATCCATAACTCCTCTCAACTCCTCTACAACACTGCTCCTCGTATCCATAACTCCTCTCAACTCCTCTACAACACTGCTCCTCGTATCCATAACTCCTCTCATCTGATCTACAACACTGCTCCTCGTATCCATAACTCCTCTAAACTCCTCTACAACACTGCTCCTCGTATCCCATCCATAACTCCTCTCATCTGATCTACAACACTGCTCCTCGTATCCATAACTCCTCTAAACTCCTCTACAACACTGCTCCTCGTATCCTCGTATCCATAACTCCTCTACAACACTGCTCTCGTATCCATAACTCCTCTCCTCTACAACACTGCTCCTCGTATCCTCGTATCCATAACTCCTCTCATCTGATCTACAACACTGCTCCTCGTATCCATAACTCCTCTAAACTCCTCTACAACACTGCTCCTCGTATCCCGTATCCATAACTCCTCTACAACACTGCTCCTCGTATCCATAACTCCTCTCATCTGATCTACAACACTGCTCCTCGTATCCATAACTCCTCTAAACTCCTCTACAACACTGCTCCTCGTATCCTCGTATCCATAACTCCTCTACAACACTGCTCCTCGTATCCATATCTCCTCTCAACTCCTCTACAACACTGCTCCTCGTATCCATAACTCCTCTCAACTCCTCTACAACACTGCTCCTCGTATCCATAACTCCTCTCATCTGATCTACAACACTGCTCCTATCCATAACTCCTCTAAACTCCTCTACAACACTGCTCCTCGTATCCATAACTCCTCTCAACTCCTCTACAACACTGCTCCTCGTATCCATATCTCCTCTCAACTCCTCTACAACACTGCTCCTCGTATCCATAACTCCTCTCAACTGATCTACAACACTGCTCCTCGTATCCATAACTCCTCTCATCTGATCTACAACACTGCTCCTCGTATCCATAACTCCTCTAAACTCCTCTACAACACTGCTCCTCGTATCCATAACTCCTCTCAACTGATCTACAACACTGCTCCTCGTATCCATAACTCCTCTCAACTGATCTACAACACTACTCCTCGTATCCATAACTCCTCTCAACTCCTCTACAACACTGCTCCTCGTATCCATAACTCCTCTCATCTGATCTACAACACTGCTCCTCGTATCCATAACTCCTCTCAACTCCTCTACAACACTGCTCCTCGTATCCATAACTCCTCTCAACTGATCTACAACACTGCTCCTCGTATCCATAACTCCTCTCAACTCCTCTACAACACTGCTCCTCGTATCCATAACTCCTCTCAACTGATCTACAACACTGCTCCTCGTATCCTCGTATCCATAACTCCTCTCAACTCCTCTACAACACTGCTCCTCGTATCCATAACTCCTCTACAACACTGCTCCTCGTATCGTATCCATAACTCCTCTCAACTCCTCTACAACACTGCTCCTCGTATCCATAACTCCTCTCATCTGATCTACAACACTGCTCCTCGTATCCATTACTCCTCTAAACTCCTCTACAACACTGCTCCTCGTATCCATAACTCCTCTCAACTGATCTACAACACTGCTCCTCGTATCCATAACTCCTCTCAACTCCTCTACAACACTGCTCCTCGTATCCATAACTCCTCTAAACTCCTCTACAACACTGCTCCTCGTATCCATAACTCCTCTAAACTCCTCTACAACACTGCTCCTCGTATCCTCGTATCCATAACTCCTCTCAACTCCTCTACAACACTGCTCCTCGTATCCATAACTCCTCTCAACTCCTCTACAACACTGCTCCTCGTATCCATAACTCCTCTCAACTGATCTACAACACTGCTCCTCGTATCCTCGTATCCATAACTCCTCTCAACTCCTCTACAACACTGCTCCTCGTATCCATAACTCCTCTACAACACTGCTCCTCGTATCCATAACTCCTCTCAACTCCTCTACAACACTGCTCCTCGTATCCATAACTCCTCTCATCTGATCTACAACACTGCTCCTCGTATCCATAACTCCTCTAAACTCCTCTACAACACTGCTCCTCGTATCCATAACTCCTCTCAACTGATCTACAACACTGCTCCTCGTATCCATAACTCCTCTCAACTCCTCTACAACACTGCTCCTCGTATCCATAACTCCTCTAAACTCCTCTACAACACTGCTCCTCGTATCCATAACTCCTCTAAACTCCTCTACAACACTGCTCCTCGTATCCTCGTATCCATAACTCCTCTCAACTCCTCTACAACACTGCTCCTCGTATCCATAACTCCTCTCAACTCCTCTACAACACTGCTCCTCGTATCCATAACTCCTCTCAACTCCTCTACAACACTGCTCCTCGTATCCATAACTCCTCTCAACTGATCTACAACACTGCTCCTCGTATCCATAACTCCTCTCATCTGATCTACAACACTGCTCCTCGTATCCATAACTCCTCTAAACTCCTCTACAACACTGCTCCTCGTATCCATAACTCCTCTCAACTGATCTACAACACTGCTCCTCGTATCCATAACTCCTCTCAACTGATCTACAACACTACTCCTCGTATCCATAACTCCTCTCAACTCCTCTACAACACTGCTCCTCGTATCCATAACTCCTCTCATCTGATCTACAACACTGCTCCTCGTATCCATAACTCCTCTCAACTCCTCTACAACACTGCTCCTCGTATCCATAACTCCTCTCAACTGATCTACAACACTGCTCCTCGTATCCATAACTCCTCTCAACTCCTCTACAACACTGCTCCTCGTATCCATAACTCCTCTCAACTGATCTACAACACTGCTCCTCGTATCCTCGTATCCATAACTCCTCTCAACTCCTCTACAACACTGCTCCTCGTATCCATAACTCCTCTACAACACTGCTCCTCGTATCCATAACTCCTCTCAACTCCTCTACAACACTGCTCCTCGTATCCATAACTCCTCTCATCTGATCTACAACACTGCTCTCGTATCCATTACTCCTCTAAACTCCTCTACAACACTGCTCCTCGTATCCATAACTCCTCTCAACTGATCTACAACACTGCTCCTCGTATCCATAACTCCTCTCAACTCCTCTACAACACTGCTCCTCGTATCCATAACTCCTCTAAACTCCTCTACAACACTGCTCCTCGTATCCATAACTCCTCTAAACTCCTCTACAACACTGCTCCTCGTATCCTCGTATCCATAACTCCTCTCAACTCCTCTACAACACTGCTCCTCGTATCCATAACTCCTCTCAACTCCTCTACAACACTGCTCCTCGTATCCATAACTCCTCTCAACTGATCTACAACACTGCTCCTCGTATCCTCGTATCCATAACTCCTCTCAACTCCTCTACAACACTGCTCCTCGTATCCATAACTCCTCTACAACACTGCTCCTCGTATCCATAACTCCTCTCAACTCCTCTACAACACTGCTCCTCGTATCCATAACTCCTCTCATCTGATCTACAACACTGCTCCTCGTATCCATTACTCCTCTAAACTCCTCTACAACACTGCTCCTCGTATCCATAACTCCTCTCAACTGATCTACAACACTGCTCCTCGTATCCATAACTCCTCTCAACTCCTCTACAACACTGCTCCTCGTATCCATAACTCCTCTAAACTCCTCTACAACACTGCTCCTCGTATCCATAACTCCTCTAAACTCCTCTACAACACTGCTCCTCGTATCCTCGTATCCATAACTCCTCTCAACTCCTCTACAACACTGCTCCTCGTATCCATAACTCCTCTCAACTCCTCTACAACACTGCTCCTCGTATCCATAACTCCTCTCAACTGATCTACAACACTGCTCCTCGTATCCTCGTATCCATAACTCCTCTCAACTCCTCTACAACACTGCTCCTCGTATCCATAACTCCTCTACAACACTGCTCCTCGTATCCATAACTCCTCTCAACTCCTCTACAACACTGCTCCTCGTATCCATAACTCCTCTCATCTGATCTACAACACTGCTCCTCGTATCCATTACTCCTCTAAACTCCTCTACAACACTGCTCCTCGTATCCATAACTCCTCTCAACTGATCTACAACACTGCTCCTCGTATCCATAACTCCTCTCAACTCCTCTACAACACTGCTCCTCGTATCCATAACTCCTCTAAACTCCTCTACAACACTGCTCCTCGTATCCATAACTCCTCTAAACTCCTCTACAACACTGCTCCTCGTATCCTCGTATCCATAACTCCTCTCAACTCCTCTACAACACTGCTCCTCGTATCCATAACTCCTCTCAACTCCTCTACAACACTGCTCCTCGTATCCATAACTCCTCTCAACTCCTCTACAACACTGCTCCTCGTATCCATAACTCCTCTCAACTGATCTACAACACTGCTCCTCGTATCCATAACTCCTCTCATCTGATCTACAACACTGCTCCTCGTATCCATAACTCCTCTAAACTCCTCTACAACACTGCTCCTCGTATCCATAACTCCTCTCAACTGATCTACAACACTACTCCTCGTATCCATAACTCCTCTCAACTCCTCTACAACACTGCTCCTCGTATCCATAACTCCTCTCATCTGATCTACAACACTGCTCCTCGTATCCATTACTCCTCTCAACTCCTCTACAACACTGCTCCTCGTATCCATAACTCCTCTCAACTGATCTACAACACTGCTCCTCGTATCCATAACTCCTCTCAACTGATCTACAACACTGCTCCTCGTATCCTCGTATCCATAACTCCTCTCAACTCCTCTACAACACTGCTCCTCGTATCCATAACTCCTCTACAACACTGCTCCTCGTATCCATAACTCCTCTCAACTCCTCTACAACACTGCTCCTCGTATCCATAACTCCTCTCATCTGATCTACAACACTGGTCCTCGTATCCATTACTCCTCTAAACTCCTCTACAACACTGCTCCTCGTATCCATAACTCCTCTCAACTGATCTACAACACTGCTCCTCGTATCCATAACTCCTCTCAACTCCTCTACAACACTGCTCCTCGTATCCATAACTCCTCTAAACTCCTCTACAACACTGCTCCTCGTATCCATAACTCCTCTCAACTCCTCTACAACACTGCTCCTCGTATCCATAACTCCTCTCAACTCCTCTACAACACTGCTCCTCGTATCCATAACTCCTCTCAACTGATCTACAACACTACTCCTCGTATCCATAACTCCTCTCAACTCCTCTACAACACTGCTCCTCGTATCCATAACTCCTCTCAACTCCTCTACAGCACTGCTCCTCGTATCCATAACTCCTCTCAACTGATCTACAACACTGCTCCTCGTATCCATAACTCCTCTCATCTGATCTACAACACTGCTCCTCGTATCCATATCTCCTCTCAACTCCTCTACAACACTGCTCCTCGTATCCATAACTCCTCTCAACTCCTCTACAACACTGCTCCTCGTATCCATAACTCCTCTCATCTGATCTACAACACTGCTCCTTGTATCCATAACTCCTCTAAACTCCTCTACAACACTGCTCCTCGTATCCATAACTCCTCTAAACTCCTCTACAACACTGCTCCTCGTATCCATAACTCCTCTCAACTCCTCTACAACACTGCTCCTCGTATCCATAACTCCTCTCAACTCCTCTACAACACTGCTCCTCGTATCCTCGTATCCATAACTCCTCTACAACACTGCTCCTTGTATCCATAACTCCTCTCAACTCCTCTACAACACTGCTCCTCGTATCCTCGTATCCATAACTCCTCTACAACACTGCTCCTCGTATCCATAACTCCTCTCAACTGATCTACAACACTGCTCCTCGTATCCTCGTATCCATAACTCCTCTCAACTCCTCTACAACACTGCTCCTCGTATCCATAACTCCTCTACAACACTTCTCCTCGTATCCATAACTCCTCTCAACTCCTCTACAACACTGCTCCTCGTATCCATAACTCCTCTCATCTGATCTACAACACTGCTCCTCGTATCCATTACTCCTCTAAACTCCTCTACAACACTGCTCCTCGTATCCATAACTCCTCTCAACTGATCTACAACACTGCTCCTCGTATCCATAACTCCTCTCAACTCCTCTACAACACTGCTCCTCGTATCCATAACTCCTCTAAACTCCTCTACAACACTGCTCCTCGTATCCATAACTCCTCTAAACTCCTCTACAACACTGCTCCTCGTATCCTCGTATCCATAACTCCTCTCAACTCCTCTACAACACTGCTCCTCGTATCCATAACTCCTCTCAACTGATCTACAACACTACTCCTCGTATCCATAACTCCTCTCAACTCCTCTACAACACTGCTCCTCGTATCCATAACTCCTCTCAACTCCTCTACAACACTGCTCCTCGTATCCATAACTCCTCTCAACTGATCTACAACACTGCTCCTCGTATCCATAACTCCTCTCATCTGATCTACAACACTGCTCCTCGTATCCATATCTCCTCTCAACTCCTCTACAACACTGCTCCTCGTATCCATAACTCCTCTCAACTCCTCTACAACACTGCTCCTCGTATCCATAACTCCTCTCATCTGATCTACTACACTGCTCCTCGTATCCATAACTCCTCTAAACTCCTCTACAACACTGCTCCTCGTATCCATAACTCCTCTAAACTCCTCTACAACACTGCTCCTCGTATCCATAACTCCTCTCAACTCCTCTACAACACTGCTCCTCGTATCCATAACTCCTCTCAACTCCTCTACAACACTGCTCCTCGTATCCTCGTATCCATAACTCCTCTACAACACTGCTCCTTGTATCCATAACTCCTCTCAACTCCTCTACAACACTTCTCCTCGTATCCTCGTATCCATAACTCCTCTACAACACTGCTCCTCGTATCCATAACTCCTCTCTACTGATCTACAACACTGCTCCTCGTATCCATAACTCCTCTCATCTGATCTACAACACTGCTCCTCGTATCCATAACTCCTCTAAACTCCTCTACAACACTGCTCCTCGTATCCATAACTCCTCTCAACTGATCTACAACACTGCTCCTCGTATCCATAACTCCTCTCAACTGATCTACAACACTACTCCTCGTATCCATAACTCCTCTCAACTCCTCTACAACACTGCTCCTCGTATCCATAACTCCTCTCATCTGATCTACACCACTGCTCCTCGTATCCATAACTCCTCTCAACTCCTCTACAACACTGCTCCTCGTATCCATAACTCCTCTCAACTGATCTACAATACTGCTCCTCGTATCCATAACTCCTCTCAACTCCACTACAACACTGCTCCTCGTATCCATAACTCCTCTCAACTGATCTACAACACTGCTCCTCGTATCCTCGTATCCATAACTCCTCTCAACTCCTCTACAACACTGCTCCTCGTATCCATAACTCCTCTACAACACTGCTCCTCGTATCCATAACTCCTCTCAACTCCTCTACAACACTGCTCCTCGTATCCATAACTCCTCTCATCTGATCTACAACACTGCTCCTCGTATCCATAACTCCTCTAAACTCCTCTACAACACTGCTCCTCGTATCCATAACTCCTCTCAACTGATCTACAACACTGCTCCTCGTATCCATAACTCCTCTCAACTCCTCTACAACACTGCTCCTCGTATCCATAACTCCTCTAAACTCCTCTACAACACTGCTCCTCGTATCCATAACTCCTCTAAACTCCTCTACAACACTGCTCCTCGTATCCTCGTATCCATAACTCCTCTCAACTCCTCTACAACACTGCTCCTCGTATCCATAACTCCTCTCAACTGATCTACAACACTACTCCTCGTATCCATAACTCCTCTCAACTCCTCTACAACACTGCTCCTCGTATCCATAACTCCTCTCAACTCTTCTACAACACTGCTCCTCGTATCCATAACTCCTCTCAACTGATCTACAACACTGCTCCTCGTATCCATAACTCCTCTCATCTGATCTACAACACTGCTCCTCGTATCCATAACTCCTCTCAACTCCTCTACAACACTGCTCCTCGTATCCATAACTCCTCTCAACTCCTCTACAACACTGCTCCTCGTATCCATAACTCCTCTCAACTCCTCTACAACACTGCTCCTCGTATCCATAACTCCTCTCAACTCCTCTACAACACTGCTCCTCGTATCCATAACTCTCTAAACTCCTACAACACTGCTCCTCGTATCCATAACTCCTCTCAACTGATCTACAACACTGCTCCTCGTATCCATAACTCCTCTCATCTGATCTACAACACTGCTCCTCGTATCCATAACTCCTCTAAACTCCTCTACAACACTGCTCCTCGTATCCATAACTCCTCTCAACTAATCTACAACACTGCTCCTCGTATCCATAACTCCTCTCATCTGATCTACAACACTGCTCCTCGTATCCATAACTCCTCTCAACTCCTCTAAAACACTGCTCCTCGTATCCATAACTCCTCTCAACTGATCTACAACACTGCTCCTCGTATCCTCGTATCCATAACTCCTCTCAACTCCTCTACAACACTGCTCCTCGTATCCATAACTCCTCTACAACACTGCTCCTCGTATCCTCGTATCCATAACTCCTCTAAACTCCTCTACAACACTGCTCCTCGTATCCATAACTCCTCTAAACTCCTCTACAACACTGCTCCTCGTATCCTCGTATCCATAACTCCTCTCAACTCCTCTACAACACTGCTCCTCGTATCCATAACTCCTCTCAACTGATCTACAACACTACTCCTCGTATCCATAACTCCTCTCAACTCCTCTACAACACTGCTCCTCGTATCCATAACTCCTCTCAACTCCTCTACAACACTGCTCCTCGTATCCATAACTCCTCTAAACTCCTCTACAACACTGCTCCTCGTATCCTCGTATCCATAACTCTTCTACAACACGTACTGCTCTCTCAACTCCTCTACAACACTGCTCCTCGTATCCATAACTCCTCTAAACTCTCTCTACAACACTGCTCCTCGTATCCATAACTCCTCTCAACTCCTCTACAACACTGCTCCTCATATCCATAACTCCTCTAAACTCCTCTACAACACTGCTCCTCGTATCCATAACTCCTCTCAACTCCTCTACAACACTGCTCCTCGTATCCATAACTCCTCTAAACTCCTCTACAACACTGCTCCTCGTATCCATAACTCCTCTAAACTCCTCTACAACACTGCTCCTCGTATCCATAACTCCTCTCAACTCCTCTACAACACTGCTCCTCGTATCCATAACTCCT
>NW_027039618.1:45761-80610 GCF_034236695.1 Oncorhynchus nerka
GAGGAGTTGAGAGGAGTTATGGACTACCATGGTCGCGGCGTTGCAGAGGAGTCCCGAGGATGTTTATGCGACACGAGGAGCATGCGTTGCAAGAGGAGTTTAGGAGGAGCTATGGATAGACGAGGGAGCAGTGTTGTAGAGGAGTTGAGAGGAGTTATGGATACGAGGAGCAGTGTTGTAGAGGAGTTGAGAGGAGTTATGGATAATAGAGAGCAGTGTTGTAGAGGAGTTGAGAGGAGTTATGGATACGAGGAGCAGTGTTGTAGAGGAGTTTAGAGGAGTTATGGATACGAGGAGCAGTGTTGTAGAGGAGTTGAGAGGAGTTATGGATACGAGGAGCAGTGTTGTAGAGGAGTTTAGAGGAGTTATGGATACGAGGAGCAGTGTTGTAGAGGAGTTGAGAGGAGTTATGGATACGAGGAGCAGTGTTGTAGAGGAGTTGAGAGGAGTTATGGATACGGAGGAGCAGTGTTGTAGAGGAGTTGAGAGGAGTTATGGATACGAGGAGCAGTGTTGTAGATCAGTCGTGGAGAGGAGTTATGGATACGAGGAGCAGTGTTGTAGAGGAGTTGAGAGGAGTTATGATACGGGATACGAGGAGCAGTGTTGTAGAGGAGTTTAGAGGAGTTATGGATACGAGGAGCAGTGTTGTAGAGGAGTTTAGAGGAGTTATGGATACGAGGATACGAGGAGCAGTGTTGTAGAGGAGTTATGGATACGAGGAGCAGTGTTGTAGAGGAGTTGAGAGGAGTTATGGATACGAGGATACGAGGAGCAGTGTTGTAGATCAGTTGAGAGGAGTTATGGATACGATGAGCAGTGTTGTAGAGGAGTTGAGAGGAGTTATGGATACGAGGAGCAGTGTTGTAGATCAGATGAGAGGAGTTATGGATACGAGGAGCAGTGTTGTAGATTAGTTGAGAGGATGTTATGGATACTGAGGAGCAGAGCAATGCTAGAGGAGTTTAGGAGGAGTTATGGATACGAGGAGCAGTGTTGTAGATCAGATGAGAGGAGTTATGGATACGAGGAGCAGTGTTGTAGATCAGTTGAGAGGAGTTATGGATACGAGGAGCAGTGTTGTAGAGGAGTTGAGAGGAGTTATGGATACGAGGAGCAGTGTTGTAGAGGAGTTGAGAGGAGTTATGGATACGAGGAGCAGTGTTGTAGAGGAGTTTAGAGGAGTTATGGATACGAGGAGCAGTGTTGTAGAGGAGTTTAGAGGAGTTATGGATACGAGGAGCAGTGTTGTAGAGGAGTTGAGAGGAGTTATGGATACGAGGAGCAGTGTTGTAGAGGAGTTTAGAGGAGTTATGGATACGAGGAGCAGTGTTGTAGAGGAGCTGAGAGGAGTCATGGATACGAGGAGCAGTGTTGTAGAGGAGTTTAGAGGAGTTATGGATATGAGGAGCAGTGTTGTAGAGGAGTTGAGAGGAGTTATGGATACGAGGAGCAGTGTTGTAGAAGAGTTATGGATACGAGGATACGAGGAGCAGTGTTGTAGAGGAGTTTAGAGGAGTTATGGATACGAGGAGCAGTGTTGTAGAGGAGTTGAGAGGAGTTATGGATACGAGGAGCAGTGTTGTAGAGGAGTTGAGAGGTTATGGATACGAGGGGTAGTGTTGTAGATCAGTTGAGAGGGTTATGGATACGAGGAGCAGTGTTGTGGGAGGAGTTGAGAGGAGTTATGGATACGAGGATACGAGGAGCAGTGTAGAAGGAGTTTAGAGGAGTTATGGATACGGGAGCAGTGTTGTAGAGGAGTTTAGAGGAGTTATGGATACGAGGAGCAGTGTTGTAGAGGAGTTATGGATACAGATGTTGTGGGGAGTTGAGAGGAGTTATGGATACGAGGATAGCAGTGTTGTAGATCAGTTGAGAGGTTATGGATGCGAGTGACCAGTGTTGTAGAGGAGTTGAGAGGAGATATGGATGCGAGGCAGTGTTGTAGAGATGTTGATACGAGGAGTTATGGATTATGGATACGAGGAGCAGTGTTGTAGAGGAGTTTAGAGGTTATGGATCGAGGAGCAGTGTTGTAGATCAGATGAGGTTATGGATCACGAGGAGCAGTGTTGTAGAGGTTGAGAGGAGTTATGGATCACGAGGAGCAGTGTTGTAGAGGAGTTGAGAGGAATTATGGATACGAGGAGCAGTGTTGTAGAGGAGTTATGGATACGAGGATACGGGGAGCAGTGTTGAGGGAGTTTAGAGGAGTTATGGATCGGAGCAGTGTTGTAGAGTTGAGAGGAGTTATGGATGCGAGCAGTGTTGTAGAGGAGTTGAGGATGCGATGGATCGAGGCAGTGTTGTAGATCTAGTTTTAGAGGAGTTATGGATACGAGCAGTGTTGTAGATCAGATGAGGGAGTTATGGATCGAGGATGGCTGTACGAGGCAGTGTTGTAGAGGTTTAGAGGTTATGGATCGAGCAGTGTTTGTAGATCAGTTATGAATGCGGATCGAGAGCAGTGTTGTAGAGGAGTTTAGAGGAGTTATGGATACGGAGCAGTGTTGTAAGAGGAGTTATGGATACGATGGATCTGAGGAGCAGTGTTGTAGAGGAGTTTAGAGGAGTTATGGATACGAGGAGCAGTGTTGTAGATCAGATGAGAGGAGTTGTGGATACCGAGATCAATTTGGAGAGGTGCGAGCAGTGTTGTAGAGGAGTTTAGAGGAGTTATGGATACGGAGCAGTGTTGTAGATCAGATGAGAGGAGTTATGGATACGAGGAGCAGTGTTGTAGAGAGGAGTTATGGATCGGGGATGTTGTGAAGAGAGTTATGGATCCGAGGAGCAGTGTTGTAGGAGTTGAGAGGAGTTATGGATACGAGGATCTGTGTTGTAGATCAGTTGAGGAGGGTTATGGATGCTAGAACGTGTTGTAGAGGAGTTGGAAGGAGTTATGGATACGAGGAGCAGTGTTGTAGATCAGTTGAGAGGAGTTATGGATACGAGGAGCAGTGTTGTAGAGTTGAGAGGAGTTATGGATCGGGCAGTGTTGTAGAGTTATGGATGCGAGGGATACGAGGAACGTGTTGTAGAGGAGTTTAGAGAGGAGTTATGGATCTGAGGAGCAGTGTTGTAGATCCAGATGAGAGGTATGGATGCGATCGAGCAGTGTTGTAGAGAGTTTAGAGGAGTTATGGATACGAGGAGCAGTGTTGTAGAGGAGTTGAGAGGAGTTATGGATACGAGGAGCAGTGTTGTAGATCAGTTGAGAGGAGTTATGGATGCGAGGAGCAGTGTTGTAGAGAGTTTAGAGGGTTATGGATACGAGGAGCAGTGTTGTAGATCAGATGAGAGGAGTTATGGATACGAGGAGCAGTGTTTGTAGAGGAGTTATGGATGCGAGGATACGAGGAGCAGTGTTGTAGAGGAGTTTAGAGGAGTTATGGATACGAGGAGCAGTGTTGTAGAGGAGTTATGGATGCGAGGGATCGGGCAGTGTTGTAGAGGAGTTTGAGAGGGAGTTGTGGATGCGGGGAGCAGTGTTGTAGATCAGATGAGAGAGTTATGGATACGGGGAGTGTTGTACAGTTGAAGAGGTGTGGATCGAGGAGCAGTGTTGTAGAGGTTTAGAGGAGTTATGGATAAACGAGCAGTGTTGCAGAGGTTGAGAGGAGTTATGGATACGGAGCAGTGTTGTAGGAGTTATGGATTAGGATACGAGGAGCAGTGTTTGTAGAGGAGTTGAGAGGAGTTATGGATACGAGGAGAAGTGTTGTAGATCAGTTGAGGTTATGGATAGCGGGCAGTGTTGTAGAGGAGTTTTAGGATACGAAACACAGATGTTGGGATTATGGATACGAGGAGCAGTGTTGTAGATCAGATGAGAGGTTATGGATCGAGAGGAGCAGTGTTGTAGAGGTTGAGAGGAGTTATGGATACGAGGAGCAGTGTTGTAGAGGAGTTATGGAATCGAGGAAACGTTGTAGGGCAGTGTTGGATCTGAGAGGAGTTTAGATCAGGTTATGGATACGAGGAGCAGTGTTGTGTCAGATTGAGAGGAGGTTATGGATCCGAGGGATAGAAGTTGGCAGTTATGGATACGAGGAGTTTAGAGGAGTTGGATACGGAGCAGTGTTGTAGAGGAGTTGAGAGGTTATGGATACGAGGAGCAGTGTTGTAGATCAGTTGAGGAGGAGTTATGGATACGGAAGTGTTGTATCAAATCAATTGAGAGTTTAGAGGAGCAGTGTTGTAGAGAGTTTAGATTATGGATACGGAGCAGTGTTGTAGATCAGATGAGAGGTTATGGATAAGGAGCAGTGTTGTAGAGGAGTTGAGAGGAGTTATGGATACGAGGAGCAGTGTTGTAGAGGGGACATGGATACTGAGGAGCAGTGTTGTAGAGGGAGTTGAGAGGAGTTATGGATCCGAGGATACGAGGAGCAGTGTTGTAGATCAGTTGAGAGGAGTTATGGATACGAGGAGCAGTGTTGTAGAGCGAGTTGAGAGAGTTATGGATACGAGCAGTGTTGTAGATCAGTTGAGAGGAGTTATGGATACGGAGCAGTGTTGTAAGGTTGAGAGGAGTTATGGATACGAGGAGCAGTGTTGTAGATCAGATGAGAGGAGTTATGGATACGAGGAGCAGTGTTGTAGAGGAGTTGAGAGGAGTTATGGATGCGAGGTAAATGTTGTAATCAGTTGAGAGGAGTTATGGAAACGAGTTTGAGAGGAGTTAGAGGTTATGGGGAGCAGTGTTGTGAATCAGTTGAGAGGAGTTATGGATACGAGGGCAGTGTTAAGTAGAGGAGTTTAGAGGAGTTATGGATACGAGGAGCAGTGTTGTAGATCAGCAGTTGAGAGGTTATGGATACGAGCAGTGTTGTAGAGGAGTTGAGAGGGTTATTGGAGTTATGGATAAAGGAGCAGTGTTGTAGAGAGTTTAAGGTTATGGATACGAGGAGCAGTGTTGTAGATCAGATGAGAGGAGTTATGGATACGAGGAGCAGTGTTGTAGGGAGTTGAAGAGGTTATGGATACGAGGAGCAGTGTTGTAGATCAGATGAGAGATTATGGATACGAGGCAGTGTTGTAGAAAAGTTATGGATTATAGATACGAGGTATTTGCAGTGTTGTAGATCCCCGAGCAATGTTATAGGAGTTGTAGATACGAGGAGCAGTGTTGTAGAAAGATGAGAGGGTTATGGATACGGGAGCAGTGTTGTCAGGAGTTATGGATACGCGAAAGAAAATTATAGATACGAGGAGCAGTGTTAGAGGTTTAGAGGAGTTATGGATACGGGCAGTGTTGTAGATCAGATGAAAGGAGTTATGGATGCAGTATTGTAAACAAGATTGAAATTATAGATACGAGCAGTGTTGTAAAGGGGTTTAAGAGAGTTATGGATCGAAAGCAGTGTTGTAGATCAGATGAGGACGGGTTATGGATTTAGCGAGTTATAGGAGAGCAGTGTTGTGTCAGGGGAGTTATGATCGGAGCAGTATTTGCGAGGATTACGAGATAAAGATACGAGTGCAGTATTGAGAGGTTGAGAGGAGTTATGGATACGAGGGAGAAGTATTTGTACCGTCAGATGAGAGGTTATGGATGCGAGGAGCAGTGTTGTAGAAGAGTTGAGAGGAGTTATGGATACGAGGAGCAGTGTTGTAGTCAGTTGAGGGAGTTATGGATCGAGAGCAGTGTTGTAGAAAATTAGAGGGTAATGGATACGAGGAGCAGTGTTGTAGATCCAGATGAGAGGAGTTATGGATACGGGGAGCAGTGTTGTCGGGGTGAAAGGAGTTATAGATACGAGGAGCAGTGTTGTGAGGAAAGAGTTATGGATACGGGCAGTGTTGTAGGAGTTGAAAGGTTATGGATACGAGGGAAAGAGAACTAGAAAAGAAATAATAGATACGAGGCAGTGTTGTAGATCAGTTGAGAGGAGTTATGGATACGGGGGCAGTGTTGTAGAGGAGTTGAGAGGAGTTATGGATGCGAGATACGAGCAGTGTTGTAGAGGAGTTGAGAGGAGTTATGGATCGAGGAGCAGTGTTGTAGATTGAAGAGGGCAGTGTTGTAGAGGAGTTTATCGAGGGCAGTATTGTAGTTTAGAAGGAGTTATGGATGCGCAGTGTTGTAGAGGAGTTTAGAGGGTTATGGATCGAGGAGCAGTGTTGTAGAAAAGTTGAGAGGGAGTTATGGATACGAGGAGCAGTGTTGTAGATCAGTTGAGAGGTTATGGATCCCGGAGCAGTGTTGTAGAAAGTTTAGAGGAGTAATGGGATCGAGGAGCAGTGTTGTAGATCAGATGAGAGGAGTTATGGATACGAGGAGCAGTGTTGTAGGGAGTTGAGAGGAGTTATGGATACGAGGAGCAGTGTTGTAGAGGGGAGTTATGGATACGAGGAGCAGTGTTGTAGAAGTTGAGAGGAGTTATGGATACGAGGATACGAGGAGCAGTGTTGTAGATCAGTTGAGAGGGTTATGGATACGAGGAAACAGTGTTGTAGAGTTGAGAGGAGTTATGGATACGAGGAGCAGTGTTGTAGATCAGTTGAGAGGTTATGGATACGAGGAGCAGTGTTGTAGAGGTTGAGGAGGAGTTATGGATACGAGGAGCAGTGTTGTAGATCAGATGAGAGGAGTTATGGATACGAGGAGCAGTGTTGTAGAGGAGTTGAGAGGAGTTATGGATACGGGAGTAGTGTTGTAGATCAGTTGAGAGGAGTTATGGATCGAGGGCAGTGTTGTAGATCAGTTGAGAGGAGTTATGGATACGAGGAGCAGTGTTGTAGAGGAGTTTAGAGGAGTTATGGATACGAGGCAGTGTTGTAGATCAGATGAGAGGAGTTATGGATACGAGAGCGGTGTTGTAGATCAGTTGAGAGGAGTTATGGATACGAGGAGCAGTGTTGTAGAGTTGAGAGGAGATATGGATACGAGGAGCAGTGTTGTAGAGGAGTTGAGAGGAGTTATGGATACGGGCAGTGTTGTAGAGGAGTTCAGAGGAGTTATGGATACGAGGAGCAGTGTTGTAGATCAGATGAGAGGAGTTATGGATCGAGGAGCAGTGTTGTAGAGGAGTTGAGAGGAGTTATGGATACGAGGAGCAGTGTTGTAGAGTTGAGAGGAGATATGGATACGAGGAGCAGTGTTGTAGAGGAGTTATGGATACGAGATACGAGGGCAGTGTTGTAGAGGAGTTTAGAGGAGTTATGGATACGGAGCAGTGTTGTAGATCAGATGAGAGGAGTTATGGATACGAGGAGCAGTGTTGTAGAGGAGTTATGGATGCGAGGATACGAGGAGCAGTGTTGTAGAGGAGTTTAGAGGAGTTATGGATACGAGCAGTGTTGTAGATCAGATGAGAGGAGTTATGGATACGAGGGATAAGGAGCAGTGTTGTAGAGGAGTTTAGAGGAGTTATGGATACGAGGAGCAGTGTTGTAGAGGAGTTATGGATACGAGGATACGAGGCAGTGTTGTAGAGGAGTTTAGAGGTTATGGATACGAGGAGCAGTGTTGTAGATCAGATGAGAGGAGTTATGGATACGAGATACGAGGAGCAGTGTTGTAGAGGGGAGTTTAGAGGTTATGGATACGAGGAGCAGTGTTGTAGATCAGATGAGAGGAGTTATGGATCCGAGGAGCAGTGTTGTAGAGGAGTTATGGATACGAGGATCGAGGAGCAGTGTTGTAGGAGTTGAAGGAGTTATGGATACGAGGGAGAAGTGTTGTAGATCAGTTGAGAGGAGTTATGGATACGAGGAGCAGTGTTGTAGAGGAGTTTAGGTTATGGATACGGGAGCAGTGTTGTAGATCAGATGAGAGGAGTTATGGATACGAGGAGCAGTGTTGTAGAGGAGTTGAGAGGTTATGGATACGAGGAGCAGTGTTGTAGAGGAGTTATGGATACGAGGATACGAAACAGTGTTGTAAAGGGGTTTAGAGGTTATGGATACGAGGAGCAGTGTTGTAGATCAGATGAGAGGAGTTATGGATACGAGGATACGAGGAGCAGTGTTGTAGAGGAGTTTAGAGGTTATGGATACGAGCAGTGTTGTAGATCAGATGAGAGGAGTTATGGATATTTGGAGGCATGCTGGGAAGTAATACTCTTTGAAACATTTCAGGCTTCATGGTCCCAGGAAAGGTAAAAACACACAGCTCTCTCTCGTTTTCTCTTTTGTTCTCTTGCCATGGCCATGAGAAACATAGAAGAGTACGTGTAGGGAGCAGTAGGTTGAGGTGTCTCAGCCTCAGTTGGCTTGCATTGCTAAGAGATCAAAGAGCAAGTCAAACAAACAAACTCAGTTTGCCCAGAAAACGAGAGAATGACCATGGAAGGACCATGAAGTATAGTACTTCCCAGCATGCCTCTAAATGCTCTCTCATGTCACTCTCCTCTCTCTGTCATGTCACTCTCTCTGTCATGTCACTCTCCTCTCTCTCTCTGTCATGCTCTCTCTCTCTGTCATGTCTCTCTCCCTCTCTCTCTCTGTCATGTCCTCTCTCTCTCTCTCATGTCCTCTCTCATGTCTCCCTCTCCCCGTCATCTCTCTCTCTCTCCTCTCTCTCTCTCTCTCTCATGTCATGTCTCCCTCTCTCTCCACCCTCCCTCTCTCTCATGTCTCTCTCCTTCTCATGTCTCTCTCTCTCTCTGTCACTATGCTCTCTCCTCTCTCTCTCTAATGTCTCTCTCTCATGTCTCTCCCTCTCTCTCTATATCTCCCCTCTCTCATGTCTCTATCCCCTTCTCATGTCACTCTCCCTCTCATGTCTCTCTCTCTCTCATGTCACTCTCCCTCTCTCATGTCTCTCTACCTCTCTCCCATGTCTCTCTCATGTCTCTCTCTCCTTCTCATGTCTCTCATGTCCCCCCTCTCTCTCTCTCTCTCTCTCTCTCTCTCACGTCTCTCTCCCTCTCTCTCTCTCATGACTCTATCTCCTTCTCATGTCAATCTCCCTCTCATGTCTCTCTCTCTCATGTCTCTCTCCCTCTCTCTCATGTCCCTCTCATGTCTCTATCTCCTTCTCATGTCACTCTCCCTCTCATGTCTCTCTCTCCCTCTCATGTCACCCTCCCTCTCTCTCATGTCTCTCTCTCTCTCATGTCTCTATCTCCTTCTCATGTCTCTCTCTCTCTCTCCCCCCCTCTCTCTCTCTCGTCACTATCTCTCTCTCTCCCTCTCTCTCATGTCTCTCTCTCTCATGTCACTCTCCCTCTATCTCAGTGTATCCTGACTCAAGGGGCTGAAAAGCTTATATGGGCCAACTCCCTACCCTTCTCCTCCCCGGATACGGCTGGCTGAGCTGGAGATATGTCTGATTGCTGGCAGAAAAATAAAAAATCACTACTTTTATCCCCAGCCAATCAGGTCAATCCAGCAGCAGTGTTCTGCAGTGCCTCTGGGTCTGTCCTTATCTGTCCTTCAGGATTCAGGAGCCACTACTGGTCAGTGATGGCGGTGCGGTATAAGTGTGTGCATGTGAGGGGGGAGGGGGGGTCCTGCTGTCCTGCTGTTATGTTCCATGCTAAGGAAATACAATCAGACCAATCCCTCTGGATCCAAATTCTCTCTTCTAGGTACCCTGCTTCGCTAACTATCACTCGAACACACACACACACACACACACACACACACACACACACACACACACACACACACACACACACACACACACACACACACACACACACACACACACACACACACAGAAGCCTTTACCCTCAGCCCCTAGGACGCATGGCTGAATGGCTGGCACCACAGTGACCTAATTAACCCTGCCATATAGAGATAAAGGCTCTCTTTCATCAGAGTCCAGCTCTATCCCTGGCTGGGGACCATGGCTGAACCCTGGATGTGCCAACATCCACTAGGATGCCCATATTCATGTCCTGTATCTGGTATCACTGTGTCAACGTATGGCCATGACCGTGCCCTGAATCTGGTAACATCAAGTGTCTAAATTACACCCTATTCCTTAAATATTGGACTACTTTGAGGGCCTTTGTGAAAAAAGATTGCACTATACAGAGAATAGGATGTGATTTAGGACGAACACCGTGTCAATGAATTAGAGGTCGACCGATTAAATCGGAATGGCCGAATAATTAGGACCGATTTCAAGTTTTCATAACAATCGAAATCTGTATTTTTGGACACCGATTTGACCAATAGTTTTATTTATTTTTTTTAATTTTTACACCTTCATTTAACGAGGCAAGTCAGTTAAAAGAACACATTCTTATTTTCAATGACAGCCTAGGAATGGTGGGTTAACTGCCTTGTTCAGGGACAGAATGACACATTTTTAACTTGTCAGCTCCGGGATTCAACCTTACAGTTAATTAGTTCAACGCTCTAACCACCTGCCTCTCATTGCACATCCCACGAGGGCCTAAACTTATCTTATAAAAACAATCAATCAATCATAATCACTAGTTAACTACACATGGTTGATGATATTACTAGTTTATCTAGCGTGTCCTACGTTGTATATAATCGATGCAACGCTGGGGGATGATGTAACAAAAGCGCATTTGCGAAAAAAGCACAATCGTTGGACGACTACCTAACCATAAACACCAATGCCTTTCTTAAAATCAATATATAGAATTATATATTTTTAAACCTGCATATTTACCTAAAGAAATCCAGGTTAGCAGGCAATATTAACCAGGTGAAATTGTGTCACTTCTCTTGCGTTCACTTACATGCAGAGTCAGGGTATATGCAACAGTTTGGGCAGCCTGGCTCATTGCGAACTAATTTGCCAGAATTGTACATAATTATGACATAACATTGAAGGTTGTACAATGTAACAGGAATATTTAGATTTAGGGATGCCACGCGTTAGATACAATTCCTGAACGGTTCCGTATTTCACTGAAATAATAAACGTTTTGTTTTCGAAATGATAGTTTCCGGATTCGACCATATTAATGACCAATACATCCCCAAACGTATTCCCCATATAGTGCACTTAATTTGAACACAACCTTATGGGCCCTGGTGAAAGGTAGTGCACTACATACAGTATTAAATAGAGTGCAATTTGGAACACAGCCTAGTAGGACTTGACATGGCAGTGACTCTCCCCACACAGAGAGAGAGGTCTGTCGTCTAACACTCCGCCACAAAATGTGTGAAATGTGCTCATTTTGTCAGCTTAGTTCATACTTTCACGCTTGTGTTTTCCTGCGAGAGAGAGAGAGTTAGAGAGAGAGAGAGAGTGTGTGTGTGTTACTGTCTTGTTGCGTGTGTGGTTTGCAGGAGTGGATTTGGGCCATTGTCAATATAGTATGGTAAAGGCCAGGCATATGGTTGTGTTTCTTTATTGGGCTGGGGTCCTGCATCACAACTGTCCCATTTACTGCCTCATCCCTCCCCACCCATCTGCCTCTCCTTCAGTTTAATCATCCTATCCATCCATCTCTCTATCTCTGAACCTGGATGGAGGGAGGGTTGTTTTGTCCACCACTGGGCTATATGGGGTTGTTATAATTTATTAACATTATTTTACTTTAATAAAATATTTGTTTTATTTGAGTACTTTATTATTTTTTTCAAAGCCATCATCTCATTTCTTTCGAGCTGATGTCTATGCTGACAAAATCACAATATTAATATTTCTTCAAAGTAAATAAGGCATACTTTTATAACTGCTAAATGCCAACTATCAATCACTTAGACTATCAATCACATGTCAATCACAACAATCAATCACATGTATTTTCAGGTTAGCGAAGCAACCACTTTCTATTCCTCTCGATCTCCGGTTCTCTCTTCTCTTCGCACAGACTGGCCAAGTTTAAGCAGGAACGCAATGTATTATGGTCATTGTAGTTAATTACCATGTTTTCTGTGATAAACTACGTAGAAAATTGGCCTGTTGGAAACTACAATCCCTTTTACATTGCACAGTTCAGGCTCCATGTATTTGTCTATAAAGAAACCACGCAGCGAGCTCACAGAAAAACTTAACTGAATGGAATTCAAATAATTAACCGATGTCGGGTAATTTGTCATTTAAAAACCTTAAAATAACCATGTTTTTATCCTGGATACTCAGCTACAGGGTTAGGGAGCCTGTTTTAATCCTGGATACTCAGCTACAAGGTTAGGGAGCCTGTTTTAATCCTGGATACTCAGCTACAAGGTTAGGGAGCCTGTTTTAATCCTGGATACTCAGCTACAGAGTTAGGGAGCCTGTTTTTATCCTGGATACTCAGCTACAGGGTTAGGGAGCCTGTTTTTATCCTGGATACTCAACCAAGGGTTTAGGGAGCCTGTTTTTATCCTGGATACTCAGCTACAGGGTTAGGGAGCCTGTTTTAATCCTGGATACCCAGCTACAGGGTTTAGGGAGCCTGTTTTAATCCTGGATACCCAGCCACGGGTTTAGGGAGCCTGTTTTAATCCTGGATACCCAGCTACAGGGTTAGGGAGCCTGTTTTAATCCTGGATACTCAGCTACAGGGTTAGGGAGCCTGTTTTTATCCTGGATACTCAGTTACAGGGTTAGGGAGCCTGTTTTTATCCTGGATACTCAGCTACAGGGTTAGGGAGCCTGTTTTTATCCTGGATACTCAGCTACAGGGTTAGGGAGCCTGTTTTTATCCTGGATACTCAGCTACAGGGTTAGGGAGCCTGTTTTTATCCTGGATACTCAGCTACAGGGTTAGGGAGCCTGTTTTTATCCTGGATACTCAGCTACGTGGTTAGGGAGCCTGTTATAATCCTGGATACTCAGCTACAGGGTTAGGGAGCCTGTTTTAATCCTGGATACTCAGCTACAGGGTTTAGGGAGCCTGTTTTAATCCTGGATACTCAACTACAGGGTTAGGGAGCCTGTTTTAATCCTGGATACTCAACTACAGGGTTAGGGAGCCTGTATTTATCCTGGATACTCAGCTACGTGGTTAGGGAGCCTGTTTTAATCCTGGATACTCAGCTACATGGTTAGGGAGCCTGTATTTATCCTGGATACTCAGCCAAGGGTTAGGGAGCCTGTATTTATCCTGGATACTCAGCTACGTGTTTAGGGAGCCAGTTGTAATCCTGGATACTCAGCTACGGCGTTAGGGAGCCTATTTTAATCCTGGATACTCAGCTACGGGGTTAGGGAGCCTATTTTAATCCTGGATACTCAGCTACGGGGTTAGGGAGCCTATTTTAATCCTGGATACTCAGCTACGGGGTTAGGGAGCCTATTTTAATCCTGGATACTCAGCTACGGCGTTAGGGAGCCAGTTGTAATCCTGGATACTCAGCTACAGGGTTAGGGAGCCTGTTTTAATCCTGGATACTCAGCTACAGGGTTAGGGAGCCTGTTTTAATCCTGGATACTCAGCTACAGGGTTAGGGAGCCAGTTGTAATCCTGGATACTCAGCTACAGGGTTAGGGAGCCTGTTTTAATCCTGGATACTCAGCTACAGGGTTAGGGAGCCTGTTTTAATCCTGGATACTCAGCTACGTGGTTAGGAAGCCAGTTGTAATCCTGGATACTCAGCTACAGGGTTAGGGAGCCTGTTTTAATCCTGGATACTCAGCTACGGGGTTAGGGAGCCAGTTGTAATCCTGGATACTCAGCTACTGGGTTAGGGAGCCTGTTTTAATCCTGGATACTCAGCTACAAGGTTAGGGAGCCTGTATTTATCCTGGATACTCAGCTACTGGGTTAGGGAGCCTGTTTTAATCCTGGATACTCAGCCTAGGGGTTAGGGAGCCAGTTTTTATCCTGGATACTCAGCTACAGGCTTAGGGAGCCTGTTTTTATCCTGGATACTCAGCTACAGGGTTAGGGAGCCTGTTTTTATCCTGGATACTCAGCTACAGGGTTAGGGAGCCTGTTTTAAACCTGGATACTCAGCTACATGGTTAGGGAGCCTGTTTTAATCCTGGATACTCAGCTACAGGGTTAGGGAGCCTGTATTTATCCTGGATACTCAGCTACGTGGTTAGGGAGCCAGTTGTAATCCTGGATACTCAGCTACGGCGTTAGGGAGCCTGTTTTAATCCTGGATACTCAGCTACAGGGTTAGGGAGCCAGTTGTAATCCTGGATACTCAGCTACAGGGTTAGGGAGCCTGTTTTAATCCTGGATACTCAGCTACAGGGTTAGGGAGCCTGTTTTAATCCTGGATACTCAGCTACGTGGTTAGGGAGCCAGTTGTAATCCTGGATACTCAGCTACAGGGTTAGGGAGCCTGTTTTAATCCTGGATACTCAGCTACGGGGTTAGGGAGCCAGTTGTAATCCTGGATACTCAGCTACTGGGTTAGGGAGCCTGTTTTAATCTGGATACTCAGCTACAAGGTTAGGGAGCCTGTATTTATCCTGGATACTCAGCTACTGGGTTAGGGAGCCTGTTTTAATCCTGGATACTCAGCCTAGGGGTTAGGGAGCCAGTTTTTATCCTGGATACTCAGCTACAGGCTTAGGGAGCCTGTTTTTATCCTGGATACTCAGCTACAGGGTTAGGGAGCCTGTTTTTATCCTGGATACTCAGCTACAGGGTTAGGGAGCCTGTTTTAAACCTGGATACTCAGCTACATGGTTAGGGAGCCTGTTTTAATCCTGGATACTCAGCTACAGGGTTAGGGAGCCTGTATTTATCCTGGATACTCAGCTACGTGGTTAGGGAGCCAGTTGTAATCCTGGATACTCAGCTACGGCGTTAGGGAGCCTATTTTAATCCTGGATACTCAGCTACGGGGTTAGGGAGCCTATTTTAATCCTGGATACTCAGCTACGTGGTTAGGGAGCCTATTTTAATCCTGGATACTCAGCTACGGCGTTAGGGAGCCAGTTGTAATCCTGGATACTCAGCTACAGGGTTAGGGAGCCTGTTTTAATCCTGGATACTCAGCTACAGGGTTAGGGAGACTGTTTTAATCCTGGATACTCAGCTACGTGGTTAGGGAGCCAGTTGTAATCCTGGATACTCAGCTACAGGGTTATGGAGCCTGTTTTAATCCTGGATACTCAGCTACAAGGTTAGGGAGCCTGTTTTAATCCTGGATACTCAGCTACAAGGTTAGGGAGCCTGTTTTAATCCTGGATACTCAGCTACAAGGTTAGGGAGCCTGTTTTAATCCTGGATACTCAGCTACAGAGTTAGGGAGCCTGTTTTTATCCTGGATACTCAGCTACAGGGTTAGGGAGCCTGTTTTTATCCTGGATACTCAACCAAGGGTTTAGGGAGCCTGTTTTTATCCTGGATACTCAGCTACAGGGTTAGGGAGCCTGTTTTAATCCTGGATACCCAGCTACAGGGTTAGGGAGCCTGTTTTAATCCTGGATACTCAACCAAGGGTTTAGGGAGCCTGTTTTAATCCTGGATACCCAGCTACAGGGTTAGGGAGCCTGTTTTAATCCTGGATACTCAGCTACAGGGTTAGGGAGCCTGTTTTTATCCTGGATACTCAGTTACAGGGTTAGGGAGCCTGTTTTTATCCTGGATACTCAGCTACAGGGTTAGGGAGCCTGTTTTTATCCTGGATACTCAGCTACAGGGTTAGGGAGCCTGTTTTTATCCTGGATACTCAGCTACAGGGTTAGGGAGCCTGTTTTTATCCTGGATACTCAGCTACAGGGTTAGGGAGCCTGTTTTTATCCTGGATACTCAGCTACGTGGTTAGGGAGCCTGTTATAATCCTGGATACTCAGCTACAGGGTTAGGGAGCCTGTTTTAATCCTGGATACTCAGCTACAGGGTTTAGGGAGCCTGTTTTAATCCTGGATACTCAACTACAGGGTTAGGGAGCCTGTTTTAATCCTGGATACTCAACTACAGGGTTAGGGAGCCTGTATTTATCCTGGATACTCAGCTACATGGTTAGGGAGCCTGTATTTATCCTGGATACTCAGCCAAGGGTTAGGGAGCCTGTATTTATCCTGGATACTCAGCTACGTGGTTAGGGAGCCAGTTGTAATCCTGGATACTCAGCTACGGCGTTAGGGAGCCTATTTTAATCCTGGATACTCAGCTACGGGGTTAGGGAGCCTATTTTAATCCTGGATACTCAGCTACGGGGTTAGGGAGCCTATTTTAATCCTGGATACTCAGCTACGGGGTTAGGGAGCCTATTTTAATCCTGGATACTCAGCTACGGCGTTAGGGAGCCAGTTGTAATCCTGGATACTCAGCTGGGGTTAGGGAGCCTGTTTTAATCCTGGATACTCAGCTACAGGGTTAGGGAGCCTGTTTTAATCCTGGATACTCAGCTACAGGGTTAGGGCCAGTTGTAATCCTGGATACTCAGCTACAGGGTTAGGGAGCCTGTTTTAATCCTGGATACTCAGCTACAGGGTTAGGGAGCCTGTTTTAATCCTGGATACTCAGCTACGTGGTTAGGAAGCCAGATGTAATCCTGGATACTCAGCTACAGGGTTAGGGGAGCCTGTTTTAATCCTGGATACTCAGCTACGGGGTTGGGAGCCAGTTGTAATCCTGGATACTCAGCTACTGGGTTAGGGGCCTGTTTTAATCCTGGATACTCAGCTACAAGGTTAGGGAGCCTGTATTTATCCTGGATACTCAGCTACTGGGTTAGGGAGCCTGTTTTAATCCTGGATACTCAGCCTAGGGGGTTAGGGAGCCAGTTTTTTTTTTTATCCTGGATACTCAGCTACAGGCTTAGGGAGCCTGTTTTTATCCTGGATACTCAGCTACAGGGTTAGGGAGCCTGTTTTTATCCTGGATACTCAGCTACAGGGTTAGGGAGCCTGTTTTAAACCTGGATACTCAGCTACATGGTTAGGGAGCCTGTTTTAATCCTGGATACTCAGCTACCTGTATTTATCCTGGATACTCAGCTACGTGGTTAGGGAGCCAGTTGTAATCCTGGATACTCAGCTACGGCGTTAGGGAGCCTGTTTTAATCCTGGATACTCAGCTACGGGGTTAGGGAGCCAGTTGTAATCCTGGATACTCAGCTACTGGGTTAGGGAGCCTGTTTTAATCCTGGATACTCAGCTACAAGGTTAGGGAGCCTGTATTTATCCTGGATACTCAGCTACTGGGTTAGGGAGCCTGTTTTAATCCTGGATACTCAGCCTAGGGGTTAGGGAGCCAGTTTTTATCCTGGATACTCAGCTACAGGCTTAGGGAGCCTGTTTTTATCCTGGATACTCAGCTACAGGGTTAGGGAGCCTGTTTTTATCCTGGATACTCAGCTACAGGGTTAGGGAGCCTGTTTTAAACCTGGATACTCAGCTACATGGTTAGGGAGCCTGTTTTAATCCTGGATACTCAGCTACAGGGTTAGGGAGCCTGTATTTATCCTGGATACTCAGCTACGTGGTTAGGGAGCCAGTTGTAATCCTGGATACTCAGCTACGGCGTTAGGGAGCCTGTTTTAATCCTGGATACTCAGCTACAGGGTTAGGGAGCCAGTTGTAATCCTGGATACTCAGCTACAGGGTTAGGGAGCCTGTTTTAATCCTGGATACTCAGCTACAGGGTTAGGGAGCCTGTTTTAATCCTGGATACTCAGCTACGTGGTTAGGGAGCCAGTTGTAATCCTGGATACTCAGCTACAGGGTTAGGGAGCCTGTTTTAATCCTGGATACTCAGCTACGGGGTTAGGGAGCCAGTTGTAATCCTGGATACTCAGCTACTGGGTTAGGGAGCCTGTTTTTAATCCCTGGATACTCAGCTACAAGGTTAGGGAGCCTGTATTTATCCTGGATACTCAGCTACTGGGTTAGGGAGCCTGTTTTAATCCTGGATACTCAGCCTAGGGGTTAGGGAGCCATTTTTATCCTGGATACTCAGCTGGGCTTAGGGGAGCCTGTTTTTTATCCTGGATACTCAGCTACAGGGTTAGGGAGCCTGTTTTATCCTGGATACTCAGCTACAGGGTTAGGGAGCCTGTTTTAAACCTGGATACTCAGCTACATGGTTAGGGGAGCCTGTTTTAATCCTGGATACTCAGCTACAGGGTTAGGGAGCCTGTATTTATCCTGGATACTCAGCTACGTGGTTAGGGAGCCAGTTGTAATCCTGGATACTCAGCTACGGCGTTAGGGGAGCCTATTTTAATCCTGGATACTCAGCTACGGGGTTAGGGCCAGTTGTAATCCTGGATACTCAGCTACTGGGTTAGGGAGCCTGTTTTAATCCTGGATACTCAGCTACAAGGTTAGGGAGCCTGTGGTTAGCTACTAGGTTAGCCTGTTTTAATCCTGGATACTCAGCCTAGGGTTAGGGAGCCAGTTTTTATCCTGGATACTCAGCTACAGGCTTAGGGAGCCTGTTTTATCTGGATACTCAGCTACAGGGTTGGGGCCTGTTTTTATCCTGGATACTCAGCTACAGGGTTAGGGAGCCTGTTTTAAACCTGGATACTCAGCTACATGGTTAGGGAGCCTGTTTTAATCCTGGATACTCAGCTACAGGGTTAGGGAGCCTGTTTTATCCTGGATACTCAGCTACGTGGTTAGGGGAGCCAGTTGTAATCCTGGATACTCAGCTACGGCGTTAGGGAGCCTTTTAATCCTGGATACTCAGCTACGGGGTTAGGGAGGTTGTAATCCTGGATACTCAGCTACTGGGTTAGGGAGCCTGTTTTAATCCTGGATACTCAGCTACAAGGTTAGGGAGCCTGTTTTATCCTGGATACTCAGCTACTGGGTTAGGGAGCCTGTTTTAATCCTGGATACTCAGCTACAAGGTTAGGGAGCCTGTTTTTATCCTGGATACTCAGCTACAGGGTTAGGGAGCCTGTTTTTATCCTGGATACTCAGCTACAGGGTTAGGGAGCCTGTTTTATCCTGGATCTCAGCTACAGGGTTAGGGGCCTGTTTTAAACCTGGATACTCAGCTACATGGTTAGGGAGCCTGTTTTAATCCTGGATACTCAGCTACAGGGTTAGGGAGCCTGTTTTATCCTGGATACTCAGCTACGTGGTTAGGGAGCCAGTTGTAATCCTGGATACTCAGCTACGGCGTTAGGGAGCCTGTTTTAATCCTGGATACTCAGCTACAGGGTTAGGGGAGCCAGTTGTAATCCTGGATACTCAGCTACAGGTTAGGGAGCCTGTTTTAATCCTGGATACTCAGCTACAGGTTGGGAGCCTGTTTTAATCCTGGATACTCAGCTACTGGTTAGGGAGCCAGTTGTAATCCTGGATACTCAGCTACAGGGTTAGGGAGCCTGTTTTAATCCTGGATACTCAGCTACGGGGTTAGGGGCCAGTTGTAATCCTGGATACTCAGCTACTGGGTTAGGGAGCCTGTTTTAATCCTGGATACTCAGCTACAAGGTTAGGGAGCCTGTATTTATCCTGGATACTCAGCTACTAGGTTAGGGGAGCCTGTTTTAATCCTGGATACTCAGCCTAGGGGTTAGGGAGCCAGTTTTTAATCCTGGATACTCAGCTACAGGCTTAGGGAGCCTGTTTTTATCCTGGATACTCAGCTACAAGGTTAGGGAGCCTGTTTTTATCCTGGATACTCAGCTACAGGGTTAGGGAGCCTGTTTTAAACCTGGATACTCAGCTACATGGTTAGGGAGCCTGTTTTAATCCTGGATACTCAGCTACAGGGTTAGGGAGCCTGTTTTTATCCTGGATACTCAGCTACGTGGTTAGGGCCTGTTGTAATCCTGGATGCTCAGCTACGGCGTTAGGGAGCCTATTTTAATCCTGGATACTCAGCTACGGGGTTAGGGCCTATTTTAATCCTGGATACTCAGCTACGTGGTTTGTTTTAATCCTGGATACTCAGCTACGGGCGTTAGGGAGCCAGTTGTAATCCTGGATACTCAGCTACAGGGTTAGGGAGCCTGTTTTAATCCTGGATACTCAGCTACGGGTTAGGAGACTGTTTTAATCCTGGATACTCAGCTACGTGGTTAGGGCCAGTTGTAATCCTGGATACTCAGCTACGGGGTTATGGAGCCTGTTTTAATCCTGGATACTCAGCTGGGGGTTAGGGAGCCAGTTGTAATCCTGGATACTCAGCTACTGGTTAGGGAGCCTGTTTTAATCCTGGATACTCAGCTACAGGGTTAGGGAGCCTGTTTTATCCTGGATCTCAGCTACAGGGTTAGGGAGCCTGTTTTTATCCTGGTACTCAGCTACTGAGGTTAGGGAGCCTGTTTTATCCTGGATACTCAACCAAGGGTTTAGGGAGCCTGTTTTATCCTGGATACTCAGCTACAGGGTTAGGGAGCCTGTTTTAATCCTGGATACTACAGGGTTAGGGAGCCTGTTTTAATCCTGGATACTCAACCAGGGTTTGGGGCCTGTTTTAATCCTGGATACCCATCTACAGGGTTAGGGAGCCTGTTTTAATCCTGGATACTCAGCTACAGGGTTAGGGGCCTGTTTTTATCCTGGATACTCAGTTGTTAGGAGCCTGTTTTTATCCTGGATACTCAGCTACAGGGTTAGGGAGCCTGTTTTTATCCTGGATACTCAGCTACAGGGTTAGGGAGCCTGTTTTATCCTGGATACTCAGCTACAGGGTTAGGGAGCCTGTTTTTATCCTGGATACTCAGCTACAGGGTTAGGGAGCCTGTTTTTATCCTGGATACTCAGCTACGTGGTTAGGGAGCCTGTTATAATCCTGGATACTCAGCTACAGGGTTAGGGAGCCTGTTTTGTCCTGGTACTCAGCTACAGGGTTTAGGGAGCCTGTTTTTAATCCTGGATACTCAGCTACAGGGTTAGGAGCCAGTTGTAATCCTGGATACTCAGCTACAGGGTTAGGAGCCTGTTCTAATCCTGGATACTCAGCTACAGGGTTAGGGAGCCTGTTTTAATCCTGGATACTCAGCTACGTGGTTAGGAAGCCAGTTGTAATCCTGGATACTCAGCTACAGGGTTAGGGAGCCTGTTTAATCCTGGATACTCAGCTACGGGGTTAGGGAGCCAGTTGTAATCCTGGATACTCAGCTACTGGGTTAGGGCCTGTTTTAATCCTGGATACTCAGCTACAAGGTTAGGGAGCCTGTATTTATCCTGGATACTCAGCTACTGGGTTAGGGGAGCCTGTTTTAATCCTGGATACTCAGCCTAGGGGTTAGGAGCCAGTTTTTATCCTGGATACTCAGCTACAGGCTTAGGGAGCCTGTTTTTATCCTGGATACTCAGCTACAGGGTTAGGGAGCCTGTTTTATCCTGGATACTCAGCTACATGGTTAGGGAGCCTGTTTTAATCCTGGATACTCAGCTACAGGGTTAGGGAGCCTGTATTTATCCTGGATACTCAGCTACGTGGTTAGGGAGCCAGTTGTAATCCTGATACTCAGCTACGCGTTAGGGAGCCTGTTTTAATCCTGGATACTCAGCTACAGGGTTAGGGAGCCAGTTGTAATCCTGGATACTCAGCTACAGGGTTAGGGAGCCTGTTTTTAATCCTGGATACTCAGCTACAGGGTTAGGGAGCCTGTTTTAATCCTGGATACTCAGCTACGTGGTTAGGGGGCCAGTTGTAATCCTGGATACTCAGCTACAGGGTTAGGGGAGCCTGTTTTAATCCTGGATACTCAGCTACGGGGTTAGGGGCCAGTTGTAATCCTGGATACTCAGCTACTGGGTTAGGGAGCCTGTTTTAATCCTGGATACTCAGCTACAAGGTTAGGGAGCCTGTATTTATCCTGGGTACTCAGCTACTGGGTTAGGGAGCCTGTTTTAATCCTGGATACTCAGCCTAGGGTTAGGGAGCCAGTTTTTATCCTGGATACTCAGCTACAGGCTTAGGGAGCCTGTTTTATCCTGGATACTCAGCTACAGGGGTTAGGGAGCCTGTTTTTATCCTGGATACTCAGCTACAGGGTTAGGGAGCCTGTTTTAATCCTGGATACTCAGCTACGTGGTTAGGAAGCCAGTTGTAATCCTGGATACTCAGCTACAGGGTTAGGAGCCTGTTTTAATCCTGGATACTCAGCTACGGGGTTAGGGAGCCAGTTGTAATCCTGGATACTCAGCTACTGGGTTAGGGAGCCTGTTTTAATCCTGGATACTCAGCTACAAGGTTAGGGAGCCTGTTTTAATCCTGGATACTCAGCTACTGGGTTAGGGAGCCTGTTTTAATCCTGGATACTCAGCCTAGGGGTTAGGGAGCCAGTTTTTATCCTGGATACTCAGCTACAGGCTTAGGGAGCCTGTTTTTATCCTGGATACTCAGCTACAGGGTTAGGGAGCCTGTTTTTATCCTGGATACTCAGCTACATGGTTAGGGAGCCTGTTTTAATCCTGGATACTCAGCTACAGGGTTAGGGAGCCTGTATTTATCCTGGATACTCAGCTACGTGGTTAGGAGCCAGTTGTAATCCTGGATACTCAGCTACGGCGTTAGGGCCTGTTTTAATCTGGATACTCAGCTACAGGGTTAGAGCCAGTTGTAATCCTGGATACTCAGCTACAGGGTTAGGGAGCCTGTTTTAATCCTGGATACTCAGCTACAGGGTTAGGGAGCCTGTTTTAATCCTGGATACTCAGCTACGTGGTTAGGGAGCCAGTTGTAATCCTGGATACTCAGCTACAGGGTTAGGGAGCCTGTTTTAATCCTGGATACTCAGCTACGGGGTTAGGGAGCCAGTTGTAATCCTGGATACTCAGCTACTGGGTTAGGGAGCCTGTTTTAATCCTGGATACTCAGCTAAAAGGTTAGGGAGCCTGTATTTATCCTGGATACTCAGCTACTGGGTTAGGGAGCCTGTTTTAATCCTGGATACTCAGCCTAGGGGTTAGGGAGCCAGTTTTTATCCTGGATACTCAGCTACAGGCTTAGGGAGCCTGTTTTTATCCTGGATACTCAGCTACAGGGTTAGGGAGCCTGTTTTTATACTGGATACTCAGCTACAGGGTTAGGGAGCCTGTTTTAAACCTGGATACTCAGCTACATGGTTAGGGAGCCTGTTTTAATCCTGGATACTCAGCTACAGGGTTAGGGAGCCTGTATTTATCCTGGATACTCAGCTACAGGGTTAGGGAGCCTGTTTTAATCCTGGATACTCAACCAAGGGTTTAGGGAGCCTGTTTTTATCCTGGATACTCAGCTACAGGGTTAGGGAGCCTGTTTTAATCCTGGATACCCAGCTACAGGGTTAGGGAGCCTGTTTTAATCCTGGATACTCAACCAAGGGTTTAGGGAGCCTGTTTTAATCCTGGATACCCAGCTACAGGGTTAGGGAGCCTGTTTTAATCCTGGATACTCAGCTACAGGGTTAGGGAGCCTGTTTTTATCCTGGATACTCAGCTACGGGGTTGGGAGCCTATTTTAATCCTGGATACTCAGCTACGGGGTTAGGGTATTTTAATCCTGGATACTCAGCTACGGGGTTAGGGAGCCTATTTTAATCCTGGATACTCAGCTACGGCGTTAGGGTTGTAATCCTGGATACTCAGCTACAGGGTTAGGGAGCCTGTTTTAATCCTGGATACTCAGCTACAGGGTTAGGGCCTGTTTTAATCCTGGATACTCAGCTACAGGGTTAGGGAGCCAGTTGTAATCCTGGATACTCAGCTACAGGGTTAGGGAGCCTGTTTTAATCCTGGATACTCAGCTACAGGGTTAGGGAGCCTGTTTTAATCCTGGATACTCAGCTACGTGGTTTAGGAAGCCAGTTGTAATCCTGGATACTCAGCTACAGGGTTAGGGAGCCTGTTTTAATCCTGGATACTCAGCTACGGGGTTAGGGAGCCAGTTGTAATCCTGGATACTCAGCTACTGGGTTAGGGAGCCTGTTTTAATCCTGGATACTCAGCTACAAGGTTAGGGAGCCTGTATTTATCCTGGATACTCAGCTACTGGGTTAGGGAGCCTGTTTTAATCCTGGATACTCAGCCTAGGGGTTAGGGAGCCAGTTTTTATCCTGGATACTCAGCTACAGGCTTAGGGAGCCTGTTTTTATCCTGGATACTCAGCTACAGGGTTAGGGAGCCTGTTTTTATCCTGGATACTCAGCTACAGGGTTAGGGAGCCTGTTTTAAACCTGGATACTCAGCTACATGGTTAGGGAGCCTGTTTTAATCCTGGATACTCAGCTACAGGGTTAGGGAGCCTGTATTTATCCTGGATACTCAGCTACGTGGTTAGGGAGCCAGTTGTAATCCTGGATACTCAGCTACGGCGTTAGGGAGCCTGTTTTATTCCTGGATACTCAGCTACAGGGTTAGGGAGCCAGTTGTAATCCTGGATACTCAGCTACAGGGTTAGGGAGCCTGTTTTAATCCTGGATACTCAGCTACGGCGTTAGGGAGCCAGTTGTAATCCTGGATACTCAGCTACAGGGTTAGGGAGCCTGTTTTAATCCTGGATACTCAGCTACAGGGTTAGGGAGACTGTTTTAATCCTGGATACTCAGCTACGTGGTTAGGGAGCCAGTTGTAATCCTGGATACTCAGCTACAGGGTTATGGAGCCTGTTTTAATCCTGGATACTCAGCTACGGGGTTAGGGAGCCAGTTGTAATCCTGGATACTCAGCTACTGGGTTAGGGAGCCTGTTTTAATCCTGGATACTCAGCTACAGGGTTAGGGAGCCTGTTGTTATCCTGGATACTCAGCTACAGGGTTAGGGAGCCTGTTTTTTATCCTGGGTACTCAGCTACAGGGTTAGGGAGCCTGTTTTTATCCTGGATACTCAACCAAGGGTTTAGGGAGCCTGTTTTTATCCTGGATACTCAGCTACAGGGTTAGGGAGCCTGTTTTAATCCTGGATACCCAGCTACAGGGTTAGGGAGCCTGTTTTAATCCTGGATACTCAACCAAGGGTTTAGGGAGCCTGTTTTAATCCTGGATACCCAGCTATAGGGTTAGGGAGCCTGTTTTAATCCTGGATACTCAGCTACAGGGTTAGGGAGCCTGTTTTTATCCTGGATACTCAGTTACAGGGTTAGGGAGCCTGTTTTTATCCTGGATACTCAGCTACAGGGTTAGGGAGCCTGTTTTTATCCTGGATACTCAGCTACAGGGTTAGGGAGCCTGTTTTTATCCTGGATACTCAGCTACAGGGTTAGGGAGCCTGTTTTTATCCTGGATACTCAGCTACAGGGTTAGGGAGCCTGTTTTATCCTGGATACTCAGCTACGTGGTTAGGGAGCCTGTTATAATCCTGGATACTCAGCTGGGGTTAGGGAGCCTGTTTTAATCCTGGATACTCAGCTACAGGGTTTAGGGAGCCTGTTTTAATCCTGGATACTCAACTACAGGGTTAGGGAGCCTGTTTTAATCCTGGATACTCAACTACAGGGTTAGGGAGCCTGTATTTATCCTGGATACTCAGCTACGTGGTTAGGGAGCCTGTTTTAATCCTGGATACTCAGCTACATGGTTAGGGAGCCTGTATTTATCCTGGATACTCAGCCAATGGTTAGGGAGCCTGTATTTATCCTGGATACTCAGCTACGTGGTTAGGGAGCCAGTTGTAATCCTGGATACTCAGCTACGGCGTTAGGGAGCCTATTTTAATCCTGGATACTCAGCTACGGGGTTAGGGAGCCTATTTTAATCCTGGATACTCAGCTACGGGGTTTTGGAGCCTATTTTAATCCTGGATACTCAGCTACGGGGTTAGGGAGCCTATTTTAATCCTGGATACTCAGCTACGGCGTTAGGGAGCCAGTTGTAATCCTGGATACTCAGCTACAGGGTTAGGGAGCCTGTTTTAATCCTGGATACTCAGCTACAAGGTTAGGGAGCCTGTATTTATCCTGGATACTCAGCTACTGGGTTAGGGAGCCTGTTTTAATCCTGGATACTCAGCCTAGGGGTTAGGGAGCCAGTTTTTATCCTGGATACTCAGCTACAGGCTTAGGGAGCCTGTTTTTATCCTGGATACTCAGCTACAGGGTTAGGGAGCCTGTTTTTATCCTGGATACTCAGCTACAGGGTTAGGGAGCCTGTTTTAAACCTGGATACTCAGCTACATGGTTGGGCCTGTTTTAATCCTGGATACTCAGCTACAGGCTTAGGGAGCTTGTATTTATCCTGGATACTCAGCTACGTGGTTAGGGAGCCAGTTGTAATCCTGGATACTCAGCTACGGCGTTAGGGAGCCTATTTTAATCCTGGATACTCAGCTACAGGGTTAGGGAGCCTGTTTTTATCCTGGATACTCAGCTACAGGGTTAGGGAGCCTGTTTTAAACCTGGATACTCAGCTACATGGTTAGGGAGCCTGTTTTAATCCTGGATACTCAGCTACAGGGTTAGGGAGCCTGTATTTATCCTGGATACTCAGCTACGTGGTTAGGGAGCCAGTTGTAATCCTGGATACTCAGCTACGGCGTTAGGGAGCCTATTTTAATCCTGGATACTCAGCTACGTGGTTAGGGAGCCTATTTTAATCCTGGATACTCAGCTACGGCGTTAGGGAGCCAGTTGTAATCCTGGATACTCAGCTACAGGGTTAGGGAGCCTGTTTTAATCCTGGATACTCAGCTACAGGGTTAGGGAGACTGTTTTAATCATGGATACTCAGCTACGTGGTTAGGGAGCCAGTTGTAATCCTGGATACTCAGCTACAGGGTTATGGAGCCTGTTTTAATCCTGGATACCCAGCTACGGGGTTAGGGAGCCAGTTGTAATCCTGGATACTCAGCTACTGGGTTAGGGAGCCTGTTTTAATCCTGGATACTCAGCTACAGGGTTAGGGAGCCTGTTGTTATCCTGGATACTCAGCTACAGGGTTAGGGAGCCTGTTTTGTATCCTGGGTACTCAGCTACAGGGTTAGGGAGCCTGTTTTTATCCTGGATACTCAACCAAGGGTTTAGGGAGCCTGTTTTTATCCTGGATACTCAGCTACAGGGTTAGGGAGCCTGTTTTAATCCTGGATACCCAGCTACAGGGTTAGGGAGCCTGTTTTAATCCTGGATACTCAACCAAGGGTTTAGGGAGCCTGTTTTAATCCTGGATACCCAGCTACAGGGTTAGGGAGCCTGTTTTAATCCTGGATACTCAGCTACAGGGTTAGGGAGCCTGTTTTTATCCTGGATACTCAGTTACAGGGTTAGGGAGCCTGTTTTTATCCTGGATACTCAGCTACAGGGTTAGGGAGCCTGTTTTTATCCTGAACTCAGCTACAGGGGTTAGGGAGCCTGTTTTTATCCTGGATACTCAGCTACAGGTTAGGGAGCCTGTTTTTATCCTGGGATACTCAGCTACAGGGTTAGGGAGCCTGTTTTTATCCTGGATACTCAGCTACGTGGTTAGGGAGCCTGTTATAATCCTGGATACTCAGCTACAGGGTTAGGGAGCCTGTTTTAATCCTGGATACTCAACTACAGGGTTAGGGAGCCTGTATTTATCCTGGATACTCAGCTACGTGGTTAGGGAGCCTGTTTTAATCCTGGATACTCAGCTACATGGTTAGAGCCTGTATTTATCCTGGATACTCAGCCAAGGGTTAGGGAGCCTGTTATTTATCCTGGATACTCAGCTACGTGGTTAGGGAGCCAGTTGTAATCCTGGATACTCAGCTACGGCGTTAGGGAGCCTATTTTAATCCTGGATACTCCCAGCTACGGGGTTAGGGAGCCTATTTTAATCCTGGATACTCAGCTACGGGGGTTTTGGAGCCTATTTTAATCCTGGATACTCAGCTACGGGGTTAGGGAGCCTATTTTAATCCTGGATACTCAGCTACGGCGTTAGGGGAGCCAGTTGTAATCCTGGATACTCAGCTACAGGGTTAGGGGAGCCTGTTTTACTGGATACTCAGCTACAGGGTTAGGGAGCCTGTTTTAATCCTGGATACTCAGCTACAGGGTTAGGGAGCCAGTTGTAATCCCTGGATACCAGCTACAGGGGTTAGGGAGCCTGTTTTAACTCTGGATACTCAGCTACAGGGTTGGGAGCCTGTTTTAATCCTGGATACTCAGCTACGTGGTTAGGGAGCCAGTTGTAATCCTGGATACTCAGCTACAGGGTTAGGAGCCTGTTTTAATCCTGGATACTCAGCTACGGGGTTAGGGAGCCAGTTGTAATCCTGGATACTCAGCTACTGGGTTAGGAGCCTGTTTTAATCCTGGATACTCAGCTACAAGGTTGAGGAGCCTGTTTTTATCCTGGATACTCAACCAAGGGTTTAGGGAGCCCTGTTTTTATCCTGGATACTCAGCTACAGGGTTAGAGCCTGTTTTAATCCTGGATACCCAGCTACAGGGTTAGGGAGCCTGTTTTAATCTGGATACTCAACCAAGGGTTTAGGAGCCTGTTTTAATCCTGGATACCCAGCTACAGGGTTAGGGGAGCCTGTTTTAATCCTGGATACTCAGCTACAGGGTTAGGGAGCCTGTTTTTATCCTGGATACTCCAGTTACAGGGTTAGGGAGCCTGTTTTTATCCTGGATACTCAGCTACAGGGTTAGGGAGCCTGTTTTATCCTGGATACTCAGCTACAGGGTTAGGGGAGCCTGTTTTTATCTGATACTCAGCTACAGGGTTAGAGGAGCCTGTTTTTATCCTGGATACTCAGCTACAGGGTTAGGGAGCCTGTTTTTATCCTGGATACTCAAGCTACGTGGTTAGGGAGCCTGTTATAATCCTGGATACTCAGCTACAGGGTTAGGGAGCCTGTTTTAATCCTGGATACTCAACTACAGGGTTAGGAGCCTGTATTTATCCTGGATACTCAGCTACGTGGTTAGGGAGCCTGTTTTAATCCTGGATACTCAGCTACATGGTTAGGAGCCTGTATTTATCCTGGATACTCAGCCAAGGGTTAGGGGAGCCTGTATTTATCCTGGATACTCAGCTACGTGGTTAGGGGAGCCAGTTGTAATCCTGGATACTCAGCTACGCGTTAGGGGCCTATTTTAATCCTGGATACTCAGCTACGGGGTTAGGGAGCCTATTTTAATCCTGGATACTCAGCTACGGGGTTTTGGAGCCTATTTTAATCCTGGATACTCAGCTACGGGGTTAGGGAGCCTATTTTAATCCTGGATACTCAGCTACGGCGTTAGGGAGCCAGTTGTAATCCTGGATACTCAGCTACAGGGTTAGGGAGCCTGTTTTAATCCTGGATACTCAGCTACAGGGTTAGGGAGCCTGTTTTAATCCTGGATACTCAGCTACAGGGTTAGGGAGCCAGTTGTAATCCTGGATACTCAGCTACAGGGTTAGGGAGCCTGTTTTAATCCTGGATACTCAGCTACAGGGTTAGGGAGCCTGTTTTAATCCTGGATACTCAGCTACGTGGTTAGGGAGCCAGTTGTAATCCTGGATACTCAGCTACAGGGTTAGGGAGCCTGTTTTAATCCTGGATACTCAGCTACGGGGTTAGGGAGCCAGTTGTAATCCTGGATACTCAGCTACTGGGTTAGGGAGCCTGTTTTAATCCTGGATACTCAGCTACAAGGTTAGGGAGCCTGTATTTATCCTGGATACTCAGCTACTGGGTTAGGGAGCCTGTTTTAATCCTGGATACTCAGCCTAGGGGTTAGGGAGCCAGTTTTTATCCTGGATACTCAGCTACAGGCTTAGGGAGCCTGTTTTATCCTGGATACTCAGCTACAGGGTTAGGGAGCCTGTTTTTATCCTGGATACTCAGCTACAGGGTTAGGGGAGCCTGTTTTAAACCTGGATACTCAGCTACATGGTTAGGGAGCCTGTTTTAATCCTGGATACTCAGCTACAGGGTTAGGGGCCTGTATTTATCCTGGATACTCAGCTACGTGGTTAGGGAGCCAGTTGTAATCCTGGATACTCAGCTACGGCGTTAGGGAGCCTATTTTAATCCTGGATACTCAGCTACGGGGTTAGGGAGCCTATTTTAATCCTGGATACTCAGCTACGTGGTTAGGGAGCCTATTTTAATCCTGGATACTCAGCTACGGCGTTAGGAGCCATTTGTAATCCTGGATACTCAGCTACAGGTTAGGGAGCCTGTTTAATCCTGGATACTCAGCTACAGGGTTAGGGAGACTGTTTAATCCTGGATACTCAGCTACGTGGTTAGGGGAGCCAGTTGTAATCCTGGATACTCAGCTACAGGGTTTGTTTTAATCCTGGATACTCAGCTACGGGGTTAGGGAGCCAGTTGTAATCCTGGATACTCAGCTACCGGGTTAGGGAGCCTGTTTTAATCCTGGATACTCAGCTACAGGGTTAGGGAGCCTGTATTTATCCTGGATACTCAGCTACTGGGTTAGGGAGCCTGTTTTAATCCTGGATACTCAGCCTAGGGTTAAGGGCCAGTTTTTATCCTGGATACTCAGCTACAGGCTTAGGGAGCCTGTTTTTATCCTGGATACTCAGCTACAGGGTTAGGGGAGCCTGTTTTATCCTGGATACTCAGCTACAGGGTTAGGGAGCCTGTTTTAATCCTGGATACTCAGCTACGGGGTTAGGGAGCCAGTTGTAATCCTGGATACTCAGCTGGGTTAGGGAGCCTGTTTTAATCCTGGATACTCAGCTACAAGGTTAGGGAGCCTGTATTTATCCTGGATACTCAGCTACTGGGTTAGGGAGCCTGTTTTAATCCTGGATACTCAGCCTAGGGGTTAGGGAGCCTGTTTTTATCCTGGATACTCAGCTACAGGCTTAGGGAGCCTGTTTTTATCCTGGATACTCAGCTACAGGGTTAGGGAGCCTGTTGTTATCCTGGATACTCAGCTACAGGGTTAGGGAGCCTGTTTTTTATCCTGGGTACTCAGCTACAGGGTTAGGGAGCCTGTTTTAATCCTGGATACTCAGCTACAGGGTTAGGGAGCCTGTTTTAATCCTGGATACTCAGCTACAGGGTTAGGGAGCCAGTTGTAATCCTGGATACTCAGCTACAGGGTTAGGGAGCCTGTATTTATCCTGGATACTCAGCTACGTGGTTAGGGAGCCAGTTGTAATCCTGGATACTCAGCTACAGGGTTAGGGAGCCTGTTTTAATCCTGGATACTCAGCTACGGGGTTAGGGAGCCAGTTGTAATCCTGGATACTCAGCTACAGGGTTAGGGAGCCTGTTTTAATCCTGGATACTCAGCTACGGGGTTAGGGAGCCAGTTGTAATCCTGGATACTCAGCTACTGGGTTAGGGAGCCTGTTTTAATCCTGGATACTCAGCTACAAGGTTAGGGAGCCTGTATTTATCCTGGATACTCAGATACTGGGTTAGGAGCCTGTTTTAATCCTGGATACTCAGCCTAGGGTTAGGGAGCCTGTTTTTATCCTGGATACTCAGCTACAGGCTTAGGGAGCCTGTTTTATCATGGATACTCAGCTACAGGGTTAGGGAGCCTGTTTTTATCCTGGATACTCAGCTACAGGGTTAGGGAGCCTGTTTTAATCCTGGATACTCAGCTACAGGGTTAGGGAGCCTGTTTTAATCCTGGATACTCAGCTACAGGGTTAGGGAGCCTGTTTCTATCCTGGATACTCAGCTACAGGGTTAGGGAGCCTGTTTTTATCCTGGGTACTCAGCTACAGGGTTAGCGAGCCTGTTTTTATCCTGGATACTCAGTTACAGGGTTAGGGAGCCTGTTGTTATCCTGGAGACTCAGCTACAGGGTTAGGGAGCCTGTTTTTTATCCTGGGTACTCAGCTACAGGCTTAGGGAGCCTGTTTTTATCCTGGATACTCAGCTACAGGGATAGGGAGCCTGTTGTTATTCTGGATACTCAGCTACAGGGTTAGGGAGCCTGTTTTTTATCCTGGGTACTCAGCTACAGGGTTAGGGAGCCTGTTTTAATCCTGGATACTCAGCTACAGTGTTAGGGAGCCTGTTTTAATCCTGGATACTCAGCTACAGGGTTAGGGAGCCAGTTGTAATCCTGGATACTCAGCTACAGGGTTAGGGAGCCTGTATTTATCCTGGATACTCAGCTACGTGGTTAGGGAGCCAGTTGTAATCCTGGATACTCAGCTACCGGGTTAGGGAGCCTGTTTTAATCCTGGATACTCAGCTACAGGGTTAGGGAGCCTGTATTTATCCTGGATACTCAGCTACTGGGTTAGGGAGCCTGTTTTAATCCTGGATACTCAGCCTAGGGGTTAGGGAGCCAGTTTTTTTATCCTGGATACTCAGCTACAGGCTTAGGGAGCCTGTTTTTATCCTGGATACTCAGCTACAGGGTTAGGGAGCCTGTTTTTATCCTGGATACTCAGCTACAGGGTTAGGGAGCCTGTTTTAATCCTGGATACTCAGCTACGGGGTTAGGGAGCCAGTTGTAATCCTGGATACTCAGCTACTGGGTTAGGGAGCCTGTTTTAATCCTGGATACTCAGCTACAAGGTTAGGGAGCCTGTATTTATCCTGGATACTCAGCTACTGGGTTAGGGAGCCTGTTTTAATCCTGGATACTCAGCCTAGGGTTAGGGAGCCTGTTTTATCCTGGATACTCAGCTACAGGCTTAGGGAGCCTGTTTTTATCCTGGATACTCAGCTACAGGGTTAGGGAGCCTGTTGTTATCCTGGATACTCAGCTACAGGGTTAGGGAGCCTGTTTTTATCCTGGGTACTCAGCTACAGGGTTAGGGAGCCTGTTGTAATCCTGGATACTCAGCTACAGGGTTAGGGAGCCAGTTGTAATCCTGGATACTCAGCTACAGGGTTAGGGAGCCTGTATTTATCCTGGATACTCAGCTACGTGGTTAGGGAGCCAGTTGTAATCCTGGATACTCAGCTACAGGGTTAGGGAGCCTGTTTTAATCCTGGATACTCAGCTACGGGGTTAGGGAGCCAGTTGTAATCCTGGATACTCAGCTACAGGGTTAGGGAGCCTGTTTTAATCCTGGATACTCAGCTACGGGGTTAGGGAGCCAGTTGTAATCCTGGATACTCAGCTACTGGGTTAGGGAGCCTGTTTTAATCCTGGATACTCAGCTACAAGGTTAGGGAGCCTGTATTTATCCTGGATACTCAGATACTGGGTTAGGGAGCCTGTTTTAATCCTGGATACTCAGTCTAGGGGTTAGGGAGCCTGTTTTTATCCTGGATACTCAGCTACAGGCTTAGGGAGCCTGTTTTTATCATGGATACTCAGCTACAGGGTTAGGGAGCCTGTTTTTATCCTGGATACTCAGCTACAGGGTTAGGGAGCCTGTTTTAATCCTGGATACTCAGCTACAGGGTTAGGGAGCCTGTTTTAATCCTGGATACTCAGCTACAGGGTTAGGGAGCCTGTTTCTATCCTGGATACTCAGCTACAGGGTTAGGGAGCCTGTTTTTATCCTGGGTACTCAGCTACAGGGTTAGGGAGCCTGTTTTTATCCTGGATACTCAGTTACAGGGTTAGGGAGCCTGTTGTTATCCTGGAGACTCAGCTACAGGGTTAGGGAGCCTGTTTTTTATCCTGGGTACTCAGCTACAGGCTTAGGGAGCCTGTTTTTATCCTGGATACTCAGCTACAGGGTTAGGGAGCCTGTTGTTATTCTGGATACTCAGCTACAGGGTTAGGGAGCCTGTTTTTTATCCTGGGTACTCAGCTACAGGGTTAGGGAGCCTGTTTTAATCCTGGATACTCAGCTACAGTGTTAGGGAGCCTGTTTTAATCCTGGATACTCAGCTACAGGGTTAGGGAGCCAGTTGTAATCCTGGATACTCAGCTACAGGGTTAGGGAGCCTGTATTTATCCTGGATACTCAGCTACGTGGTTAGGGAGCCAGTTGTAATCCTGGATACTCAGCTACAGCGTTAGGGAGCCTATTTTAATCCTGGATACTCAGCTACGGGGTTAGGGAGCCAGTTGTAATCCTGGATACTCAGCTACAGGGTTAGGGAGCCTGTTTTAATCCTGGATACTCAGCTACAGGGTTAGGGAGCCTGTTTTAATCCTGGATACTCAGCTACGTGGTTAGGGAGCCAGTTGTAATCCTGGATACTCAGCTACAGGGTTAGGGAGCCTGTTTTAATCCTGGATACTCAGCTACGGGGTTAGGGAGCCAGTTGTAATCCTGGATACTCAGCTACAGGGTTAGGGAGCCTGTTTTAATCCTGGATACTCAGCTACGGGGTTAGGGAGCCAGTTGTAATCCTGGATACTCAGCTACTGGGTTAGGGAGCCTGTTTTAATCCTGGATACTCAGCTACAAGGTTAGGGAGCCTGTATTTATCCTGGATACTCAGCTACTGGGTTAGGGAGCCTGTTTTAATCCTGGATACTCAGCCTAGGGGTTAGGGAGCCTGTTTTTATCCTGGATACTCAGCTACAGGCTTAGGGAGCCTGTTTTTATCATGGATACTCAGCTACAGGGTTAGGGAGCCTGTTTTTATCCTGGATACTCAGCTACAGGGTTAGGGAGCCTGTTTTTATCCTGGGTACTCAGCTACAGGGTTAGGGAGCCTGTTTTTATCCTGGATACTCAGTTACAGGGTTAGGGAGCCTGTTTTAATCCTGGATACTCAGCCTAGGGGTTAGGGAGCCTGTTTTAATCCTGGATACTCAGCTACAGGGTTAGGGAGCCTGTTTTTATCCTGGATACTCAGCTACGGGGTTAGGGAGCCTATGTTTATCCTGGAGACTCAGCTACAGGGTTAGGGAGCCTATGTTTATCCTGGGTACTCAGCTACAGGGTTAGGGAGCCTGTTTTTATCCTGGGTACTCAGCTACAGGGTTAGGGAGCCTGTTTTTATCCTGGGTACTCAGCTACAGGGTTAGGGAGCCTGTTTTTATCCTGGATACTCAGTTACAGGGTTAGGGAGCCTGTTTTAATCCTGGATACTCAGCTACAGGGTTAGGGAGCCTGTTTTTATCCTGGATACTCAGCTACAAGGTTAGGGAGCCTGTTTTTATCCTGGATACCCAGCTACAGGGTTAGGGAGCCTGTTTTTATCCTGGATACTCAGTTACAGGGTTAGGGAGCCTGTTGTAATCCTGGATACTCAACTACAGGGTTAGGGAGCCTGTTTTAATCCTGGATACTCAGCCAAGGGTTTAGGGAGCCTGTTTTAATCCTGGATACTCAGCTACAGGGTTAGGGAGCCTGTTTTAATCCTGGA
>NW_027039619.1:0-57500 GCF_034236695.1 Oncorhynchus nerka
AAGTTTACGGACACTTAGGTTGGAGTCATTAAAACTTGTTTTTCAACAACTCCACATATTTCTTGTTAACAAACTATAGTTTTGGCAAGTTGGTTAGGACATCTACTTTGTACATGACACAAGTCATTGTTCCAACAATTGTTTACAGACAGATTATTTCACTTATAATTCACTGTATCACAATTCCAGTAGGTCAGAAGTTTACATACACTAAGTTGACTGTGCCTTTAAACAGCTTGGAAAATGGCTTTAGAAGCTTCTGATGGGCTAATTGACATCATTTGAGTCAATTGGAGGTGTACCTGTGGATGTATTTCAAGGCCTACCTTCAAACTCAGTGCCTCTTTGCTTGACATCATGGGAAAATCAAAAGAAATCAGCCAAGACCTCAGAAAAAAATTGTAGACCTCCACAAGTCTGGTTCATTTTGGGAGCAATTTCCAAACGCCTGAAGGTACCACGTTCATCTGTACAAACAATAGTACGCAAGTATAAACACCATGGGACCACACAGCCGTCATACCGCTCAGGAAGGAGACGCGTTCTGTCTCCTAGAGATGAAAGTACTTTGGTGCAAAAAATGCAAATAAATCCCAGAACAACAGCAAAGGACCTTGTGAAGATGCTGGAGAAAACAGGTACAAAAGTATCTATATCCACAGTAAAACGAGTCCTATATCGACATAACCTGAATGGCCGCTCAGCAAGGAAGAAGCCACTGCTCAGAACCGCCATAAAAAAGACAGACTACGGTTTGCAACTACACATGGGGACAAAGATCGGACTATTGGGAGAATTGTCCTCTCGATGAAACAAATGATGTTTGGAGGGAGAAAGGGGGAGGCAAAATTATGTGGATCTATTGAAGCAACATCTCAAGACATCAGTCAGGAAGTTTAAGCTTGGTCGTAAATGGGTCTTCCAATTGGACAATGACCCCAAGCATACTTCCAAAGTTGTGGCAAGATGGCTTAAGGACAACAAAGTCAAGGTATTGGAGTGGCCATCACAAAGCCCTGACCTCAATCCTATAGAACATTTGTGGGCAGAACTGAAAAAAGTGTGAGCGAGCAAGGAGGCCTACAAACCTGACTCAGTTCCACCAAGCTCTGTCAGGAAGAATTAGCTAAAATGCACTCAACATATTGTGGGAAGCTTGTGGAAGGCCACCCAATACGTTTGATCCAAGTTAAACTATTTAAAGGCAATGCTACCAAATACTAATTGAGTCTATGTAAACGTCTGACCCACTGGGAATGTGATGAAAGAAATAAAAGCTGAAATAAATAATTCTCTCTACTATTATTCTGACTTTTCACATTCTTAAAATAAAGTGGTGATCCTAACTGACCTCAGACAGAGATTTTTACTAGGATAAAATGTCAGGAATTGTGAAATTGTGAAAAACTGAGTTTAAATGTATTTGGCTAAGGTGTATGTAAACTTCCGACTTCAACCGCATGATGTTGGAGAACAGAGAACTAGAGTCCCCTGGTTGGTTACTTCATCAGTCACTTCATCTTCATCAAACGACACAGAGGAGAGGTTGAGAGAGGGGGGGGGGACGGTAAAGTGGGACACTTGTCTGTTTATTCTGACAGGATTATTTGCCAATTCGGAGCTTTAAGAAGCAAGATACATGTCACACAGAGAGTGTGTGTGTGTGTGTGTGTATGTGTGTGTGTGTGTGTGTGTGTGTGTGTGTGTGTGTGTGTGTGTGTGTGTGTGTGTGTTTGGTAACTAGAGGCAGGTGATCCATCTTCCTCTACTTCACAGACGGAGAATGTGGTTCCCATTAGTGTGTGTGGAACTACTGAAAATGCACTACTGGCATTGAACTTAGAGAGACAGAGGAAAAGAGAGGAGGGAGAGAAAGTGAATGAGAATGAAGAGATGGAAATAGAATGAACGAAAAAGACACTGTAGGAACGAGAGAGAGATGAGCAAGAGAGGGGGGAGGATACCTTTCAGGACAAGACAAGACAAAATTAAGGAAAAGAAGGTTGCACAATTTAGACATGAACCCATCTGAATCCCCGTCCTCCACCCCTCCTCTCTCCCTCATCTGAACCCCCATCCTCCACCCCTCCTCATCTGAACCCCCATCCTCCACCTCTCCTCTCTCCCCCATCCTCCACCCCTCCTCTCTCCCCCATCCTCCACCTCTCCTCTCTCCCCCATCCTCCACCTCTCCTCTCTCCCCCATCCTCCACCTCTCCTCTCTCCCCCATCCTCCACCTCTCCTCTCTCCCCATCCTCCACCTCTCCTCTCTCCCCCCATCCTCCACCTCTCCTCTCTCCCTCATCTGAACCCCCATCCTCCACCCCTCCTCTCTCCCTCATCTGAACCCCATCCTCCACCCCTCCTCTCTCCCTCATCTGAACCCCCATCCTCCACCCCTCCTCTCTCCCTCATCTGAACCCCCATCCTCCACCCCTCCTCTCTCCCTCATCTGAACCCCCATCCTCCACCTCTCCTCTCTCCCCATCCTCCACCCCTCCTCTCTCCCTCATCTGAACCCCCATCCTCCACCCCTCCTCTCTCCCTCATCTGAACCCCCATCCTCCACCCCTCCTCTCTCCCTCATCTGAACCCCCATCCTCCACCTCTCCTCTCTCCCCCGTCCTCCACCCCTCTCTCCCCCATCTGAACCCCTCCTCTCTCCCTCATCCTCTCCCTCCTCTCACCCTCATCCTCCACCCCTCCTCCCTCCTCCTCCCTCCTCTCCTCTCTGTGCTAGTAGACAATGGCTCCATTATAAGGAGGTCTGGATGGATGCTACTATTTATTTTCTGAGGTTGGATCCCAATTGGCACACTATCCCCTATATAAATGCACTAATTTTGACCAGGGTTCTATGGGGCAGTAGTGTACTATATAGGGAATAGGGCCCTGGTCTAAAGTAGTGCACTAGATAGGGAATAGGGCTCTGGCCTATAGTAGTACCACTATATAGGGAATAGGGCTCTGGTCTAAAGTAGTGCACTATATAGGGAATAGGGCTCTGTGTTATGCAGGTGAGTGAGGACCCAAAAGCGGTTTAACAAAAACAGAGTCCTTTAATGTCAAAACACAGGGAAGACATAGATCCTCTTCAGATGTATTGAATAGCAAAATAGACAACCCGCAGAGAGGGCGACAAATAAATCATAAAGTCCTTCTGATATTTACAGAAGAGTCCCCTTCTTAGCAGCAGAGGAGAATAGCTGGGTTAGCGGCGACAGACTGCTGGTCTCTCTGGGTAGGCGCGGGTTGTAGATGACAGAGGTACCTGATCGCACGTAGCATCAGAAGAACAGGCAGATTCCGACAGGACGAGACAAGGGTGAAGCAAACGAGACGATAGTTTGGTTCTGGCATGAGAAACTCAAAACGAGAATCTGACAAAGACAGAAGCAGGAACAGAGAGAGAAATAGAGAACTAATCAGAGGGAAAAAAGGGAACAGGTGGGAAAAGGGTGAACGAGGTAGTTAGAGAAGATCAGGAACAGCTGGGGGAAGGAAGGGAAGAGAAGGTAACCTAATACGACCAGCAGGGGGGAACGAAGTGAAGAGAAAGAACAGGAACAAGACATAACATGACAATACATGACACTCTGGTCTAAAGTAGTGCACTAGATAGGGAATAGGGTGCAATAGGGCTCTGGTCTAAAGTAGTGCACTATGTAGGGAATAGGGATCCAGTTGGGATGGAACATGACCCTTCGTTAGAGAAATTAAAACAATTATAGAGCCAGAATCGGTCCACCTGGCCTTTTTGTGCGTGTGTACTACCATACTACTGCTATTAGCTGTTTGGTATGATGGGGGGTGTTAGGTAAGACAGGAAAGCAGATAGAATAGAGACGTGGAAAAAGAAGAGGATTAAAGTAGTGGAAGACGAGGAGGGGAGAGGAGAGGGCAGGGCAGGGCAGGGCAGGGCAGGGCAGGGCAGTGCAGGCGGACAGGAGAGTGTCAGTTATTGATCTATTCTGAGGTTAAATGCGGGTCTAACGTCAGATATTATAATAATCACATGTTATTTGTCACATGCGCCGAATACAACAGGTGTAGTAGACCTCACAGTGAAATGTTGAATACAACAGGTGTAGTAGACCTTACAGTGAAATGCTGAATACAACAGGTGTAGTAGACCTTACAGTGAAATGCTGAATATAACAGGTGTAGTAGACCTTACAGTGAAATGCTGAATACAACAGGTGTAGTAGACCTCACAGTGAAATGCTGAATACAACAGGTGTAGTAGGCCTCACAGTGAAATACTGAATACAACAGGTGTAGTAGACCTTACAGTGAAATGCTGAATACAACAGGTGTAGTAGACGTCACAGTGAAATGCTGAATACAACAGGTGTAATAGACCTTACAGTGAAATGCTGAATAAAAACAGGTGTAGTAGACCTTACAGTGAAATGCTGAATACAACAGGTGTAGTAGACCTCACAGTGAAATGCTGAATACAACAGGTGTAGTAGGCCTCACAGTGAAATACTGAATACAACAGGTGTAGTAGACCTTACAGTGAAATGCTGAATACAACAGGTGTAGTAGACGTCACAGTGAAATGCTGAATACAACAGGTGTAATAGACCTTACAGTGAAATGCTGAATACAACAGGTGTAGTAGACCTTACAGTGAAATGCTGAATACAACAGGTGTAGTAGACCTTACAGTGAAATGCTGAATACAACAGGTGTAGTAGACCTCACAGTGAAATGCTGAATACAACAGGTGTAGTAGACCTCACAGTGAAATGCTGAATACAACAGGTGTAATAGACCTTACAGTGAAATGCTGAATACAACAGGTGTAGTAGACCTTACAGTGAAATGTTGAATACAACAGGTGTAGTAGACCTCACAGTGAAATGATGAATACAACAGGTGTAGTAGACCTTACAGTGAAATGCCGAATACAACAGGTGTAGTAGACCTTACAGTGAAATGTTGAATACAACAACAGGTGTAGTAGACCTCACAGTGAAATGATGAATACAACAGGTGTAGTAGACCTTACAGTGAAATGCTGAATACAACAGGTGTAGTAGACCATACAGTGAAATGCTGAATACAACAGGTGTAGTAGACCTTACAGTGAAATGCCGAATACAACAGGTGTAGTAGACCTCACAGTGAAATGATGAATACAACAGGTGTAGTAGACCTTACAGTGAAATGCTGAATACAACAGGTGTAGTAGACCTTACAGTGAAATGCTGAATACAACAGGTGTAGTAGACCTTACAGTGAAATGCTGAATACAACAGGTGTAGTAGACCTTACAGTGAAATGCTGAATACAACAGGTGTAGTAGACCTCACAGTGAAATGCTGAATACAACAGGTGTAGTAGGCCTCACAGTGAAATACTGAATACAACAGGTGTAGTAGACCTTACAGTGAAATGCTGAATACAACAGGTGTAGTAGACGTCACAGTGAAATGCTGAATACAACAGGTGTAATAGACCTTACAGTGAAATGCTGAATACAACAGGTGTAGTAGACCTTACAGTGAAATGCTGAATACAACAGGTGTAGTAGACCTTACAGTGAAATGCTGAATACAACAGGTGTAGTAGGCCTCACAGTGAAATGTTGAATACAACAGGTGTAGTAGACCTTACAGTGAAATGCTGAATACAACAGGTGTAGTAGACCTTACAGTGAAATGCTGAATACAACAGGTGTAGTAGACCTTACAGTGAAATGCTGAATACAACAGGTGTAATAGACCTTACAGTGAAATGCTGAATACAACAGGTGTAGTAGACCTTACAGTGAAATGTTGAATACAACAGGTGTAGTAGACCTCACAGTGAAATGATGAATACAACAGGTGTAGTAGACCTTACAGTGAAATGCCGAATACAACAGGTGTAGTAGACCTTACAGTGAAATGTTGAATACAACAACAGGTGTAGTAGACCTCACAGTGAAATGATGAATACAACAGGTGTAGTAGACCTTACAGTGAAATGCTGAATACAACAGGTGTAGTAGACCATACAGTGAAATGCTGAATACAACAGGTGTAGTAGACCTTACAGTGAAATGCCGAATACAACAGGTGTAGTAGACCTCACAGTGAAATGATGAATACAACAGGTGTAGTAGACCTTACAGTGAAATGCTGAATACAACAGGTGTAGTAGACCTTACAGTGAAATGCTGAATACAACAGGTGTAGTAGACCTCACAGTGAAATGCTGAATACAACAGGTGTAGTAGGCCTCACAGTGAAATACTGAATACAACAGGTGTAGTAGACCTTACAGTGAAATGCTGAATACAACAGGTGTAGTAGACCTCACAGTGAAATGCTGAATACAACAGGTGTAATAGACCTTACAGTGAAATGCTGAATACAACAGGTGTAGTAGACCTTACAGTGAAATGCTGAATACAACAGGTGTAGTAGACCTTACAGTGAAATGCTGAATACAACAGGTGTAGTAGGCCTCACAGTGAAATGCTGAATACAACAGGTGTAGTAGACCTTACAGTGAAATGCTGAATACAACAGGTGTAGTAGACGTCACAGTGAAATGCTGAATACAACAGGTGTAATAGACCTTACAGTGAAATGCTGAATACAACAGGTGTAGTAGACCTTACAGTGAAATGTTGAATACAACAGGTGTAGTAGACCTTACAGTGAAATGCTGAATACAACAGGTGTAGTAGACCTCACAGTGAAATGATGAATACAACAGGTGTAGTAGACCTTACAGTGAAATGCTGAATACAACAGGTGTAGTAGACCTCACAGTGAAATGCTGAATACAACAGGTGTAGTAGACCTTACAGTGAAATGTTGAATACAACAACAGGTGTAGTAGACCTCACAGTGAAATGATGAATACAACAGGTGTAGTAGACCTTACAGTGAAATGCTGAATACAACAGGTGTAGTAGACCTTACAGTGAAATGCTGAATACAACAGGTGTAGTAGACCTTACAGTGAAATGCTGAATACAACAGGTGTAGTAGACCTTACAGTGAAATGCTGAATACAACAGGTGTAGTAGACCTTACAGTGAAATGCTGAATACAACAGGTGTAGTAGGCCTCACAGTGAAATGCTGAATACAACAGGTGTAGTAGACCTTACAGTGAAATGCTGAATACAACAGGTGTAGTAGACGTCACAGTGAAATGCTGAATACAACAGGTGTAATAGACCTTACAGTGAAATGCTGAATACAACAGGTGTAGTAGACCTTACAGTGAAATGCTGAATACAACAGGTGTAATAGACCTTACAGTGAAATGCTGAATACAACAGGTGTAGTAGACCTTACAGTGAAATGCTGAATACAACAGGTGTAGTAGACCTTACAGTGAAATGCTGAATACAACAGGTGTAGTAGGCCTCACAGTGAAATGCTGAATACAACAGGTGTAGTAGACCTTACAGTGAAATGCTGAATACAACAGGTGTAGTAGACGTCACAGTGAAATGCTGAATACAACAGGTGTAATAGACCTTACAGTGAAATGCTGAATACAACAGGTGTAGTAGACCTTACAGTGAAATGTTGAATACAACAGGTGTAGTAGACCTTACAGTGAAATGCTGAATACAACAGGTGTAGTAGACCTCACAGTGAAATGATGAATACAACAGGTGTAGTAGACCTTACAGTGAAATGCCTGAATACAACAGGTGTAGTAGACCTCACAGTGAAATGCTGAATACAACAGGTGTAGTAGACCTTACAGTGAAATGTTGAATACAACAACAGGTGTAGTAGACCTCACAGTGAAATGATGAATACAACAGGTGTAGTAGACCTTACAGTGAAATGCTGAATACAACAGGTGTAGTAGACCTTACAGTGAAATGCTGAATACAACAGGTGTAGTAGACCTTACAGTGAAATGCTGAATACAACAGGTGTAGTAGACCTTACAGTGAAATGCTGAATACAACAGGTGTAGTAGACCTCACAGTGAAATGCTGAATACAACAGGTGTAGTAGGCCTCACAGTGAAATACTGAATACAACAGGTGTAGTAGACCTTACAGTGAAATGCTGAATACAACAGGTGTAGTAGACGTCACAGTGAAATGCTGAATACAACAGGTGTAATAGACCTTACAGTGAAATGCTGAATACAACAGGTGTAGTAGACCTCACAGTGAAATGATGAATACAACAGGTGTAGTAGACCTTACAGTGAAATGCCGAATACAACAGGTGTAGTAGACCTCACAGTGAAATGCTGAATACAACAGGTGTAGTAGACCTTACAGTGAAATGTTGAATACAACAACAGGTGTAGTAGACCTCACAGTGAAATGATGAATACAACAGGTGTAGTAGACCTTACAGTGAAATGCTGAATACAACAGGTGTAGTAGACCTTACAGTGAAATGCTGAATACAACAGGTGTAGTAGACCTTACAGTGAAATGCTGAATACAACAGGTGTAGTAGACCTTACAGTGAAATGCTGAATACAACAGGTGTAGTAGACCTCACAGTGAAATGCTGAATACAACAGGTGTAGTAGGCCTCACAGTGAAATACTGAATACAACAGGTGTAGTAGACCTTACAGTGAAATGCTGAATACAACAGGTGTAGTAGACGTCACAGTGAAATGCTGAATACAACAGGTGTAATAGACCTTACAGTGAAATGCTGAATACAACAGGTGTAGTAGACCTTACAGTGAAATGCTGAATACAACAGGTGTAGTAGACCTCACAGTGAAATGCTGAATACAACAGGTGTAGTAGGCCTCACAGTGAAATACTGAATACAACAGGTGTAGTAGACCTTACAGTGAAATGCTGAATACAACAGGTGTAGTAGACGTCACAGTGAAATGCTGAATACAACAGGTGTAATAGACCTTACAGTGAAATGCTGAATACAACAGGTGTAGTAGACCTTACAGTGAAATGCTGAATACAACAGGTGTAGTAGACCTTACAGTGAAATGCTGAATACAACAGGTGTAGTAGACCTCACAGTGAAATGCTGAATACAACAGGTGTAGTAGACCTCACAGTGAAATGCTGAATACAACAGGTGTAATAGACCTTACAGTGAAATGCTGAATACAACAGGTGTAGTAGACCTTACAGTGAAATGTTGAATACAACAGGTGTAGTAGACCTCACAGTGAAATGATGAATACAACAGGTGTAGTAGACCTTACAGTGAAATGCCGAATACAACAGGTGTAGTAGACCTTACAGTGAAATGTTGAATACAACAACAGGTGTAGTAGACCTCACAGTGAAATGATGAATACAACAGGTGTAGTAGACCTTACAGTGAAATGCTGAATACAACAGGTGTAGTAGACCATACAGTGAAATGCTGAATACAACAGGTGTAGTAGACCTTACAGTGAAATGCCGAATACAACAGGTGTAGTAGACCTCACAGTGAAATGATGAATACAACAGGTGTAGTAGACCTTACAGTGAAATGCTGAATACAACAGGTGTAGTAGACCTTACAGTGAAATGCTGAATACAACAGGTGTAGTAGACCTTACAGTGAAATGCTGAATACAACAGGTGTAGTAGACCTTACAGTGAAATGCTGAATACAACAGGTGTAGTAGACCTCACAGTGAAATGCTGAATACAACAGGTGTAGTAGGCCTCACAGTGAAATACTGAATACAACAGGTGTAGTAGACCTTACAGTGAAATGCTGAATACAACAGGTGTAGTAGACCTCACAGTGAAATGCTGAATACAACAGGTGTAGTAGACCTTACAGTGAAATGCTGAATACAACAGGTGTAGTAGACCTTACAGTGAAATGCTGAATACAACAGGTGTAGTAGACCTTACAGTGAAATGCTGAATACAACAGGTGTAGTAGGCCTCACAGTGAAATGCTGAATACAACAGGTGTAGTAGACCTTACAGTGAAATGCTGAATACAACAGGTGTAGTAGACGTCACAGTGAAATGCTGAATACAACAGGTGTAATAGACCTTACAGTGAAATGCTGAATGCAACAGGTGTAGTAGACCTTACAGTGAAATGTTGAATACAACAGGTGTAGGAGACCTTACAGTGAAATGCTGAATACAACAGGTGTAGTAGACCTCACAGTGAAATGATGAATACAACAGGTGTAGTAGACCTTACAGTGAAATGCCGAATACAACAGGTGTAGTAGACCTCACAGTGAAATGCTGAATACAACAGGTGTAGTAGACCTTACAGTGAAATGTTGAATACAACAACAGGTGTAGTAGACCTCACAGTGAAATGATGAATACAACAGGTGTAGTAGACCTTACAGTGAAATGCTGAATACAACAGGTGTAGTAGACCTTACAGTGAAATGCTGAATACAACAGGTGTAGTAGACCTTACAGTGAAATGCTGAATACAACAGGTGTAGTAGACCTTACAGTGAAATGCTGAATACAACAGGTGTAGTAGACCTCACAGTGAAATGCTGAATACAACAGGTGTAGTAGACCTTACAGTGAAATACTGAATACAACAGGTGTAGTAGACCTTACAGTGAAATGCTGAATACAACAGGTGTAGTAGACCTTACAGTGAAATGCTGAATACAACAGGTGTAGTAGACCTCACAGTGAAATGCTGAATACAACAGGTGTAGTAGACCTTACAGTGAAATGCTGAATACAACAGGTGTAGTAGACCTCACAGTGAAATGCTGAATACAACAGGTGTAGTAGACCTTACAGTGAAATGCTGAATACAACACAGGTGTAGTAGACCTCACAGTGAAATGATGAATACAACAGGTGTAGTAGACCTTACAGTGAAATGCCTGAATACAACAGGTGTAGTAGACCTCACAGTGAAATGCTGAATACAACAGGTGTAGTAGACCTTACAGTGAAATGCTGAATACAACAGGTGTAGTAGACCTCACAGTGAAATGATGAATACAACAGGTGTAGTAGACCTTACAGTGAAATGCTGAATACAACAGGTGTAGTAGACCTTACAGTGAAATGCTGAATACAACAGGTGTAGTAGACCTTACAGTGAAATGCCGAATACAACAGGTGTAGTAGACCTCACAGTGAAATGATGAATACAACAGGTGTAGTAGACCTTACAGTGAAATGCTGAATACAACAGGTGTAGTAGACCTTACAGTGAAATGCCGAATACAACAGGTGTAGTAGACCTCACAGTGAAATGCTGAATAAAACAGGTGTAGTAGACCTCACAGTGAAATGCTGAATACAACAGGTGTAGTAGACCTCACAGTGAAATGCTGAATACAACAGGTGTAGTAGACCTCACAGTGAAATGCTGAATACAACAGGTGTAGTAGACCTCACAGTGAAATGCTGAATACAACAGGTGTAGTAGACCTCACAGTGAAATGCTGAATACAACAGGTGTAGTAGGCCTCACAGTGAAATACTGAATTCAACAGGTGTAGTAGACCTTACAGTGAAATGCTGAATACAACAGGTGTAGTAGACGTCACAGTGAAATGCTGAATACAACAGGTGTAGTAGGCCTCACAGTGAAATACTGAATACAACAGGTGTAGTAGACCTTACAGTGAAATGCTGAATACAACAGGTGTAGTAGACGTCACAGTGAAATGCTGAATACAACAGGTGTAGTAGACCTTACAGTGAAATGCTGAATACAACAGGTGTAGTAGACCTCACAGTGAAATGCTGAATACAACAGGTGTAGTAGACCTTACAGTGAAATGCTGAATACAACAGGTGTAGTAGACCTCACAGTGAAATGCTGAATACAACAGGTGTAGTAGACCTTACAGTGAAATGCTGAATACAACAGGTGTAGTAGACCTCACAGTGAAATGATGAATACAACAGGTGTAGTAGACCTTACAGTGAAATGCTGAATACAACAGGTGTAGTAGACCTTACAGTGAAATGCTGAATACAACAGGTGTAGTAGACCTTACAGTGAAATGCTGAATACAACAGGTGTAGTAGACCTCACAGTGAAATGATGAATACAACAGGTGTAGTAGACCTTACAGTGAAATGCTGAATACAACAGGTGTAGTAGACCTTACAGTGAAATGCCGAATACAACAGGTGTAGTAGACCTCACAGTGAAATGCTGAATAAAACAGGTGTAGTAGACCTCACAGTGAAATGCTGAATACAACAGGTATAGTAGACCTCACAGTGAAATGCTGAATACAACAGGTGTAGTAGACCTTACAGTGAAATGCTGAATACAACAGGTGTAGTAGACCTTACAGTGAAATGCTGAATACAACAGGTGTAGTAGACCTTACAGTGAAATGCCGAATACAACAGGTGTAGTAGACCTTACAGTGAAATGTTGAATACAACAGGTGTAGTAGACCTCACAGTGAAATGCTGAATACAACAGGTGTAATAGACCTCACAGTGAAATGCTGAATACAACAGGTGTAGTAGACCTCACAGTGAAATGTTGAATACAACAGGTGTAATAGACCTTACAGTGAAATGCTGAATACAACAGGTGTAGTAGACCTCACAGTGAAATGCTGAATACAACAGGTGTAGTAGACCTCACAGTGAAATGTTGAATACAACAGGTGTAATAGACCTTACAGTGAAATGATGAATACAACAGGTGTAGTAGACGTCACAGTGAAATGCTGAATACAACAGGTGTAATAGACCTTACAGTGAAATGCTGAATACAACAGGTGTAGTAGACCTTACAGTGAAATGTTGAATACAACAGGTGTAGTAGACCTCACAGTGAAATGATGAATACAACAGGTGTAGTAGACCTTACAGTGAAATGCCGAATACAACAGGTGTAGTAGACCTCACAGTGAAATGCTGAATAAAACAGGTGTAGTAGACCTCACAGTGAAATGCTGAATACAACAGGTGTAGTAGACCTCACAGTGAAATGCTGAATACAACAGGTGTAGTAGACCTCACAGTGAAATGCTGAATACAACAGGTGTAGTAGACCTCACAGTGAAATGCTGAATACAACAGGTGTAGTAGGCCTCACAGTGAAATACTGAATACAACAGGTGTAGTAGACCTTACAGTGAAATGCTGAATACAACAGGTGTAGTAGACGTCAAAGTGAAATGCTGAATACAACAGGTGTAGTAGGCCTCACAGTGAAATACTGAATACAACAGGTGTAGTAGACCTTACAGTGAAATGCTGAATACAACAGGTGTAGTAGACGTCACAGTGAAATGCTGAATACAACAGGTGTAATAGACCTTACAGTGAAATGCTGAATACAACAGGTGTAGTAGACCTCACAGTGAAATGCTGAATACAACAGGTGCAGTAGACCTTACAGTGAAATGCTGAATACAACAGGTGTAGTAGACCTCACAGTGAAATGCTGAATACAACAGGTGTAGTAGGCCTCACAGTGAAATACTGAATACAACAGGTGTAGTAGACCTTACAGTGAAATGCTGAATACAACAGGTGTAGTAGACGTCACAGTGAAATGCTGAATACAACAGGTGTAATAGACCTTACAGTGAAATGCTGAATACAACAGGTGTAGTAGACCTTACAGTGAAATGTTGAATACAACAGGTGTAGTAGACCTCACAGTGAAATGATGAATACAACAGGTGTAGTAGACCTTACAGTGAAATGCCGAATACAACAGGTGTAGTAGACCTCACAGTGAAATGCTGAATACAACAGGTGTAGTAGACCTTACAGTGAAATGTTGAATACAACAACAGGTGTAGTAGACCTCACAGTGAAATGATGAATACAACAGGTGTAGTAGACCTTACAGTGAAATGCTGAATACAACAGGTGTAGTAGACCTTACAGTGAAATGCCGAATACAACAGGTGTAGTAGACCTCACAGTGAAATGATGAATACAACAGGTGTAGTAGACCTTACAGTGAAATGCTGAATACAACAGGTGTAGTAGACCTTACAGTGAAATGCCGAATACAACAGGTGTAGTAGACCTCACAGTGAAATGCTGAATAAAACAGGTGTAGTAGACCTCACAGTGAAATGATGAATACAACAGGTGTAGTAGACCTTACAGTGAAATGCTGAATACAACAGGTGTAGTAGACCTTACAGTGAAATGCCGAATACAACAGGTGTAGTAGACCTCACAGTGAAATGCTGAATACAACAGGTGTAGTAGACCTCACAGTGAAATGCTGAATACAACAAGTGTAGTAGACCTCACAGTGAAATGATGAATACAACAGGTGTAGTAGACCTTACAGTGAAATGCTGAATACAACAGGTGTAGTAGACCTCACAGTGAAATGCTGAATAAAACAGGTGTAGTAGACCTCACAGTGAAATGCTGAATAAAACAGGTGTAGTAGACCTCACAGTGAAATGCTGAATACAACAGGTGTAGTAGACCTCACAGTGAAATGCTGAATACAACAGGTGTAGTAGACCTTACAGTGAAATGCTGAATACAACAGGTGTAGTAGACGTCACAGTGAAATGCTGAATACAACAGGTGTAATAGACCTTACAGTGAAATGCTGAATACAACAGGTGTAGTAGACCTTACAGTGAAATGATGAATACAACAGGTGTAATAGACCTTACAGTGAAATGATGAATACAACAGGTGTAGTAGACCTTACAGTGAAATGCTGAATAAAACAGGTGTAGTAGACCTTACAGTGAAATGCTGAATACAACAGGTGTAGTAGACCTAGGATCAGATATTATAGATCAGAGATATATAGCCTATCACTAACTAACAGATCTAGGACCAGATATTATAGATCAGAGATATATAGCCTATCACTAACTAACAGATCTAGGACCAGATATTATAGATCAGAGATATATAGCCTATCACTAACTAACAGATCTAGGATCAGATATTATAGATCAGAGATATATGGCCTATCACTAACTAACAGATCTAGGATCAGATATTATAGATCAGAGATATATAGCCTATCACTAACTAACAAATCTAGGATCATATATTATTTCAGCCCTCTAATGGTTCAGTGTGAAATTAGGGTTAGATTATCTGATTTTAGATCTGTGGTTAGGTAATAGCTACAGCTACTTTTATATGAAGCTACAACTACAGCTACTGCCCTACCTCTGTGCTCTACTGACACCTATAGGAAAACAGGGAAATTACACCAGAGAATACCTGAAAGACAATTAAGGTACTCTCTCAATTTAAGGGGCTTTATTGACATGGGAAACATATGTTTACATTGACAAAGCAAGTGAAGTAGATAATAAACAAAACTGAAATAAACAATAAAAATGAACAGAAAACATTACACTCACAGAAGTTCCAAAAGAATAAAGACATTTCAGATGTCATATTATGTCTTTATACAGTGTTGTAATTATGTACAAATAGTTAAAGTACAAAAGGGAAAATAAACAAGCCTGGGTACAAGGCAAGCTGGTACGAGGCAAGCTGGTACGAGGCAAGCCTGGTACGAGGCAAGCTGGTACGAGGCAAGCTGGTACGAGGCAAGCCTGGTACGAGGCAAGCTGGTACGAGGCAAGCCTGGTACGAGGCAAGCTGGTACGAGGCAAGCTGGTACGAGGCAAGCCTGGTACGAGGCAAGCTGGTACGAGGCAAGCTGGTACGAGGCAAGCCTGGTACGAGGCAAGCTGGTAGGAGGCAAGCTGGTACGAGGCAAGCCCGGGTACAAGGCAAGCTGGTACGAGGCAAGCTGGTACGAGGCAAGCCCGGGTACAAGGCAAGCCTGGGTACAAGGCAAGCCCGGGTACAAGGCAAGCTGGTACGAGGCAAGCCCGTGTACAAGGCAAGCTGGTACGAGGCAAGCCCGGGTACAAGGCAAGCTGGTACGAGGCAAGCCCGTGTACAAGGCAAGCTGGTACGAGGCAAGCCCGGGTACAAGGCAAGCTGGTACGAGGCAAGCCTGTGTACGAGGCAAGCCCGGGTACAAAGCAAGCTGGTACGAGCTCCACTGATCCAATAAGCACATTAACAAGTCACATAATAAGTTGCATGGACTCACTCTGTGTGCAATAATAGCGTTTAACATGATTTTTTGAATGACTGTTACCTCTGTAAACCACACATATAGATAATTGTAAGGTCCCTCAGTAAAGCAGTGAATTTCAAACACAGATTTAACCACAAAGACCAGGGAGGTTTTCCAATGCCTCGCAATGAAGGGCACCTATTGGTAGAAGAAAAATAAATAAAAGCAGACATTGAATATCCCTTTGAGCATGATGAAGTTAGTCACTACACTTTGGATGGTGTATCAATACACCCAGTCACTACAAAGATACAGGCGTCCTTCCTAACTCAGTTGCCGGAGAGGAAGGAAACTGCACAGGGATTTGGTGACATTAATAGTTTTAATAAACATTAAAAAATATATATAATCTTGGTCGAACGAAGGAAGTCTGTTCTTTCGACCAATCGATTGTTTAATAAAATAAAATGTTTAAATTAATATGAGCATTTCCACACACCACACGTGTTTTAATAAAATCAACTATATGAATTTATAATCATGTCTTCGTATCTCAAAATCATTGTCATGTAGTTCATCTAAATTATATCTAAATCTAAATGGAAATGATACAAACCTAAAAAGGTATCTTATATTGCTGTTGCCAACTATGTAAAAATATCTTACATAAAGCCAACAAAGAAAAACATTGCAGCCTGCAGGTAGAAAATATCCTGATAAAAATAAATATCGTAAAAATCACATTGGCAACACGTCTGCAACGACCTTGAAACATTCTATAAAACGATTGACTTGGGTCCGGGCTGAAGCTTGCAACATGGTATACAATATTAGCGGTCCTCAGAGTTGTCTCCACCAGTGACAAACACAGCAGTAAAACTTTTTTTATTTATTTAAGAAAGTCAGTTAAGAACAAATTCTTATTTACAATGACGGCCTACCCCGGATAACGCAAAATTGTGAGCCACCCTTTGGGACTCTCAATCACGGCCGGATGTGATTCAGTCTGGATTCGAACCAGGGACTGTAGTGACGCGCCTCTTGCACTGAGATGCGTCCATGTGTGTGTGTTAACTATTTAACTGTACTAGAAAAAAAAGCTTAAAAAGGTCTCTAAAATGTTTAATATCGGTATCGGTTCTTTGGCAAGGAAATTATCGGAATCGGCCAAAAATGTAATATCGATGCATCACTAGTTATCGTCAATCGCTCATGAATTTAAAGAAATTGAGATATGATACTCCTAAAGAATGCATGAAGTGCAAAGCCTTCAGGAAATGACCAATCACCTAGCAGCATATAATTCCCAGAGGAAGTGCAATGGCCGCGGATCACACGGGCAATTCAAACGGAATTACGCTTTGACTCAGTTTTTTCACGTTAAAATGTATGCCAATTTTTTTTTAAATTACATTTACATTTACATTTAAGTCATTTAGCAGACGCTCTTATCCAGAGCGACTTACAAATTGGTGCGTTCACCTTAAGACATCCAGTGGAGCAGCCACTTTACAATAGTGCATCTAAATCTTTTAAGGGGGGGGGGGTGAGAGGGATTACTTTATCCTATCCTAGGTATTCCTTAAAGAGGTGGGGTTTCAGGTGTCTCCGGAAGGTGGTGATTGACTCCGCTGTCCTGGCGTCCATCCAAACGTAAATCAATGATCAATTTCGGTGATGGTTCTAGAATCATGAACCCCTCTGTCATATAATCACATAATAATTTCACAAATACAAAATACACACTTATGGTACACTGTTCAGACCGAGCGTCAGGGCTCTTTAATTAACAAAACTACCCCTGTACCGAAGACTCCTTTGTCCAATTATTCTTATGTGTAATGGCTTTGACAGCCATGATCAGTGGCTAATTCTGATAAACAACACTCTCCCCTATCGTCCATGACTCTTGGATTATCGGATTCAATCGAGGCAGTGGCAACGTTCCCTTCTTTTTACACGTTCATTGATAATGCTGCGCTGCTCAATATGTTTGGTGACACTTCCGCTTCCTGTTTCTGTAATCAGTCCACTTTGACCTCGGTCCGTGGCAGGTGTGCGTGGTCGTGATGGGAAGTTCGGCTCTTTTTACGGACTCGGATCTTTTCGACTCGTTCGGTCAAAATGAGGAATCGTTCGACTCTCCCGAGGTGCTGAGCCGGAAGAGCGTGTAGGACAGGTCATCAGTCCTGTGGTAGGCTGGGAGTCATTGCGCAACGTTGCCTCTTAGCAGGTCAAACGAACGACTAAGATGAACGAGTGGCGATTCATGACTCTCGAGTCAGTAAAGAGAGTCGTTGAAATAGAATGAATCGTTTTCGAAATGCACATCGGGGAGCGTGGTGATACAGAGGTGTCACCGTTTGTCTTTACTGTATCAGTTATCCTGTCAGAGCTGCAGAATCCACTGCGCTGTTTCCGGCGCCACGTTTGTGGTCATGTCGCATCAGTGTGTCGGAGGGCATGGGACAGATGTGTGTAATGTCGGGTTAGTTGGAATAGGTATTTTATATGTCCCTTGTCCCATTTTGTATCACAAAGTATAATAGTTTTATATTATAGTCCAGTTGAGGGCTATAATGCGACTTATTGGATGCCATCCGCAGGTTAAACCCCACCGAAGAAGAACTGCGCATCACCAGCGCAGATATTTCACCGGATGTATAAATGTGAAGCATCCGTTTGGGGTTTCCACGGTAGTGAGAGGAAGCCCAGTGTCCGGCAGTGGGAGAAGATGGAACGATATGGATTTTGGCCTACATTTTGCACATTTTCTCATCAATTAAACATTTGATCTCAATACCATGTTCTGTTCCAAAAAACTAGAATATGTTACGAACAGAGTGGAATACGTTTTGTACATTTTACCCTTTGTTAAAGTTTTTAAAAATAGTGTTGTTTAGAAAGAGTGCAAAGAGTAGTCGTTCCCTAACTGAAACATGCACATATATGTGCTAGAACGCGCCAATAGAATCGCTCTGGCTCGGGCTTGGCTCTGCCCACAATGACTCATTTGTTCCTGTTTGAAAAGAAAGGCTGTGATCTATCTTGGTCTAGTTATAAATATCTGTGTCACTGGCGTGAGGTTCAACGTGCAAAGCGTCAGAAGAAAACAACAGCAGAAGCATGAAGGTAAGATAACTGCAAGAAAACTATTAAATAAACATCTCTAAACCCAATTAAAACGTACACATGAACGGCCTGTTTCAATGCAAAGTCACGGAATGCTGGAAATACATTCTCTTGGGATGCTTTTGAACAGAGTAGCCTGCAGAATTGTGAGTCGTTCGTGATTTCATGGCAGACACAGGTTCAAGCCAAGGAACAGAGTCCATTTATTGCCATTAGTGCAAAAGGACAAATGTAGCTAATGAGAGGCTTAGGCCTTCAAGCTTTGGCCTCTTGTTTTGTACAGTATTACATGATCTGGGTCAGTGTTGTAGTCTGGTCAGTGTCGTAGTCTGTTACTGGGTCAGTGTTGTAGTCTGTTACTGGGTCAGTGTTGTAGTCTGTTACTGGGTCAGTGTTGTAGTCTGTTACTGGGTCAGTGTTGTAGTCTGTTACTGGGTCAGTGTTGTAGTCTGTTACAGGGTCAGTGTTGTAGTCTGTTACAGGGTCAGTGTTGTAGTCTGGTCAGTGTTGTAGTCTGTTACAGGGTCAGTGTTGTAGTCTGTTACTGGGTCAGTGTTGTAGTCTGTTACTGGGTCAGTGTTGTAGTCTGGTCAGTGTTGTAGTCTGTTACAGGGTCAGTGTTGTAGTCTGGTCAGTGTTGTAGTCTGTTACAGGGTCAGTGTTGTAGTCTGTTACTGGGTCAGTGTTGTAGTCTGTTACAGGGTCAGTGTTGTAGTCTGTTACTGGGTCAGTGTTGTAGTCTGTTACTGGGTCAGTGTTGTAGTCTGTTACTGGGTCAGTGTTGTAGTATGTTACTGGGTCAGTGTTGTAGTCTGTTACTGGGTCAGTGTTGTAGTCTGGTCAGTGTTGTAGTCTGTTACAGGGTCAGTGTTGTAGTCTGGTCAGTGTTGTAGTCTGTTACTGGGTCAGTGTTGTAGTCTGTTACTGGGTCAGTGTTGTAGTGTGGTCAGTGTTGTAGTGTGTTACAGGGTCAGTGTTGTAGTCTGTTACAGGGTCAGTGTTGTAGTGTGGTCAGTGTTGTAGTCTGTTACTGGGTCAGTGTTGTAGTCTGTTACTGGGTCAGTGTTGTAGTCTGTTACTGGGTCAGTGTTGTAGTCTGTTACAGGGTCAGTGTTGTAGTCTGTTACTGGGTCAGTGTTGTAGTCTGTTACTGGGTCAGTGTTGTAGTATGTTACTGGGTCAGTGTTGTAGTCTGTTACTGGGTCAGTGTTGTAGTCTGTTACAGGGTCAGTGTTGTAGTCTGTTACTGGGTCAGTCTTTTACAGTGTCAGTGTTGTAGTCTGTTACTGGGTCAGTGTTGTAGTCTGTTACTGGGTCAGTGTTGTAGTCTGTTACAGGGTCAGTGTTGTAGTCTGTTACAGGGTCAGTGTTGTAGTCTGTTACAGGGTCAGTGTTGTAGTCTGTTACAGGGTCAGTGTTGTAGTCTGTTACAGGGTCAGTGTTGTAGTCTGTTACTGGGTCAGTGTTGTAGTCTGTTACAGGGTCAGTCTGTTACAGGGTCAGTGTTGTAGTCTGTTACTGGGTCAGTCTGTTACAGTGTCAGTGTTGTAGTCTGTTACTGGGTCAGTGTTGTAGTCTGTTACTGGGTCAGTGTTGTAGTCTGTTACTGGGTCAGTGTTGTAGTCTGTTACTGGGTCAGTGTTGTAGTCTGTTACTGGGTCAGTGTTGTAGTCTGTTACTGGGTCAGTGTTGTAGTCTGTTACTGGGTCAGTGTTGTAGTCTGGTCAGTGTTGTAGTCTGTTACAGGGTCAGTGTTGTAGTCTGGTCAGTGTTGTAGTCTGTTACTGGGTCAGTGTTGTAGTCTGTTACTGGGTCAGTGTTGTAGTGTGGTCAGTGTTGTAGTCTGTTACTGGGTCAGTGTTGTAGTCTGTTACTGGGTCAGTGTTGTAGTCTGTTACAGGGTCAGTGTTGTAGTATGTTACTGGGTCAGTGTTGTAGTCTGTTACTGGGTCAGTGTTGTAGTCTGTTACAGGGTCAGTGTTGTAGTCTGTTACTGGGTCAGTCTGTTACAGTGTCAGTGTTGTAGTCTGTTACAGTGTCAGTGTTGTAGTCTGTTACTGGGTCAGTGTTGTAGTCTGTTACAGGGTCAGTGTTGTAGTCTGTTACAGTGTCAGTGTTGTAGTCTGTTACAGGGTCAGTCTGTTACAGGGTCAGTGTTGTAGTCTGTTACTGGGTCAGTCTGTTACAGTGTCAGTGTTGTAGTCTGTTACTGGGTCAGTGTTGTAGTCTGTTACTGGGTCAGTGTTGTAGTCTGTTACTGGGTCAGTGTTGTAGTCTGTTACTGGGTCAGTGTTGTAGTCTGTTACAGGGTCAGTGTTGTAGTCTGTTACAGGGTCAGTGTTGTAGTCTGTTACAGGGTCAGTGTTGTAGTCTGGTCAGTGTTGTAGTCTGGTCAGTGTTGTAGTCTGTTACAGGGTCAGTGTTGTAGTCTGTTACAGGGTCAGTGTTGTAGTGTGGTCAGTGTTGTAGTCTGTTACAGGGTCAGTGTTGTAGTCTGTTACAGGGTCAGTGTTGTAGTCTGTTACTGGGTCAGTGTTGTAGTCTGTTACTGGGTCAGTGTTGTAGTCTGTTACAGGGTCAGTGTTGTAGTGTGGTCAGTGTTGTAGTCTGTTACTGGGTCAGTGTTGTAGTCTGGTCAGTGTTGTAGTCTGTTACTGGGTCAGTGTTGTAGTCTGTTACTGGGTCAGTGTTGTAGTCTGTTACTGGGTCAGTGTTGTAGTCTGTTACTGGGTCAGTGTTGTAGTCTGTTACAGGGTCAGTGTTGTAGTGTGGTCAGTGTTGTAGTCTGTTACTGGGTCAGTGTTGTAGTCTGGTCAGTGTTGTAGTCTGTTACAGGGTCAGTGTTGTAGTCTGTTACAGGGTCAGTGTTGTAGTCTGTTACTGGGTCAGTGTTGTAGTCTGGTCAGTGTTGTAGTCTGTTACAGGGTCAGTGTTGTAGTCTGTTACTGGGTCAGTGTTGTAGTCTGTTACTGGGTCAGTGTTGTAGTCTGTTACAGGGTCAGTGTTGTAGTCTGTTACTGGGTCAGTGTTGTAGTCTGTTACTGGGTCAGTGTTGTAGTCTGTTACAGGGTCAGTGTTGTAGTGTGGTCAGTGTTGTAGTCTGTTACTGGGTCAGTGTTGTAGTCTGTTACTGGGTCAGTGTTGTAGTCTGGTCAGTGTTGTAGTCTGTTACTGGGTCAGTGTTGTAGTCTGTTACTGGGTCAGTGTTGTAGTCTGTTACAGGGTCAGTGTTGTAGTGTGGTCAGTGTTGTAGTCTGTTACTGGGTCAGTGTTGTAGTCTGTTACAGGGTCAGTGTTGTAGTCTGTTACAGGGTCAGTGTTGTAGTCTGGTCAGTGTTGTAGTCTGTTACTGGGTCAGTCTTGTAGTCTGTTACAGGGTCAGTGTTGTAGTGTGGTCAGTGTTGTAGTCTGTTACAGGGTCAGTGTTGTAGTCTGTTACTGGGTCAGTGTTGTAGTCTGTTACTGGGTCAGTGTTGTAGTCTGTTACTGGGTCAGTGTTGTAGTCTGTTACTGGGTCAGTGTTGTAGTCTGGTCAGTGTTGTAGTCTGTTACTGGGTCAGTGTTGTAGTCTGTTACTGGGTCAGTGTTGTAGTCTGTTACTGGGTCAGTGTTGTAGTCTGTTACTGGGTCAGTGTTGTAGTCTGTTACTGGGTCAGTGTTGTAGTCTGTTACTGGGTCAGTGTTGTAGTCTGTTACTGGGTCAGTGTTGTAGTCTGTTACAGGGTCAGTGTTGTAGTCTGTTACAGGGTCAGTGTTGTAGTGTGGTCAGTGTTGTAGTCTGTTACTGGGTCAGTGTTGTAGTCTGTTACTGGGTCAGTGTTGTAGTCTGGTCAGTGTTGTAGTCTGTTACTGGGTCAGTGTTGTAGTCTGTTACTGGGTCAGTGTTGTAGTCTGTTACAGGGTCAGTGTTGTAGTGTGGTCAGTGTTGTAGTCTGTTACTGGGTCAGTGTTGTAGTCTGTTACTGGGTCAGTGTTGTAGTCTGTTACTGGGTCAGTGTTGTAGTCTGTTACTGGGTCAGTGTTGTAGTCTGGTCAGTGTTGTAGTCTGTTACTGGGTCAGTCTTGTAGTCTGTTACAGGGTCAGTCTGTTACAGGGTCAGTGTTGTAGTCTGTTACTGGGTCAGTCTGTTACAGGGTCAGTGTTGTAGTCTGTTACAGGGTCAGTGTTGTAGTCTGTTACTGGGTCAGTCTGTTACAGGGTCAGTGTTGTAGTCTGTTACTGGGTCAGTGTTGTAGTCTGTTACAGGGTCAGTGTTGTAGTCTGTTACAGGGTCAGTGTTGTAGTCTGTTACTGGGTCAGTGTTGTAGTCTGGTCAGTGTTGTAGTCTGTTACAGGGTCAGTGTTGTAGTCTGTTACAGGGTCAGTGTTGTAGTCTGTTACAGGGTCAGTGTTGTAGTGTGTTACAGGGTTAGTGTTGTAGTCTGCTACTGGGTCAGTGTTGTAGTCTGTTACAGGGTCAGTGTTGTAGTCTGTTACAGGGTCAGTGTTGTAGTCTGTTACAGGGTCAGTGTTGTAGTCTGGTCAGTGTTGTAGTCTGTTACTGGGTCAGTGTTGTAGTCTGTTACTGGGTCAGTGTTGTAGTCTGTTACAGGGTCAGTCTGTTACAGGGTCAGTGTTGTAGTCTGTTACTGGGTCAGTCTGTTACAGGGTCAGTGTTGTAGTCTGTTACAGGGTGAGTGTTGTAGACTGGTCAGTGTTGTAGTCTGTTACTGGGTCAGTGTTGTAGTCTGTTACTGGGTCAGTGTTGTAGTCTGTTACAGGGTCAGTGTTGTAGTGTGCTACAGGGTTAGTGTTGTAGTCTGTTACAGGGTCAGTGTTGTAGTCTGGTCAGTGTTGTAGTCTGTTACTGGGTCAGTCTTGTAGTCTGTTACAGGGTCAGTGTTGTAGTGTGGTCAGTGTTGTAGTCTGTTACAGGGTCAGTGTTGTAGTCTGTTACTGGGTCAGTGTTGTAGTCTGTTACTGGGTCAGTGTTGTAGTCTGTTACTGGGTCAGTGTTGTAGTCTGTTACTGGGTCTGGGTCAGTCTGTTACTGGGTCAGTGTTGTAGTCTGTTACTGGGTCAGTGTTGTAGTCTGGTCAGTGTTGTAGTCTGTTACAGGGTCAGTGTTGTAGTCTGTTACTGGGTCAGTGTTGTAGTCTGTTACTGGGTCAGTGTTGTAGTCTGTTACTGGGTCAGTGTTGTAGTCTGGTCAGTGTTGTAGTCTGTTACTGGGTCAGTGTTGTAGTCTGTTACAGGGTCAGTGTTGTAGTCTGTTACTGGGTCAGTGTTGTAGTCTGTTACTGGGTCAGTGTTGTAGTCTGTTACAGGGTCAGTGTTGTAGTGTGGTCAGTGTTGTAGTCTGTTACTGGGTCAGTGTTGTAGTCTGTTACTGGGTCAGTGTTGTAGTCTGGTCAGTGTTGTAGTCTGTTACTGGGTCAGTGTTGTAGTCTGTTACTGGGTCAGTGTTGTAGTCTGTTACAGGGTCAGTGTTGTAGTGTGGTCAGTGTTGTAGTCTGTTACTGGGTCAGTGTTGTAGTCTGTTACAGGGTCAGTGTTGTAGTCTGTTACAGGGTCAGTGTTGTAGTCTGTTACTGGGTCAGTGTTGTAGTCTGGTCAGTGTTGTAGTCTGTTACAGGGTCAGTGTTGTAGTCTGTTACAGGGTCAGTGTTGTAGACTGGTCAGTGTTGTAGTCTGTTACTGGGTCAGTGTTGTAGTCTGTTACAGGGTCAGTGTTGTAGTCTGTTACAGGGTCAGTGTTGTAGTCTGGTCAGTGTTGTAGTCTGTTACTGGGTCAGTCTTGTAGTCTGTTACAGGGTCAGTGTTGTAGTGTGGTCAGTGTTGTAGTCTGTTACAGGGTCAGTGTTGTAGTCTGTTACTGGGTCAGTGTTGTAGTCTGTTACTGGGTCAGTGTTGTAGTCTGTTACTGGGTCAGTGTTGTAGTCTGTTACTGGGTCAGTGTTGTAGTCTACTGGGTCAGTGTTGTAGTCTGTTACTGGGTCAGTGTTGTAGTCTGTTACTGGGTCAGTGTTGTAGTCTGTTACTGGGTCAGTGTTGTAGTCTGTTACTGGGTCAGTGTTGTAGTCTGTTACTGGGTCAGTGTTGTAGTCTGTTACTGGGTCAGTGTTGTAGTCTGTTACAGGGTCAGTGTTGTAGTCTGTTACAGGGTCAGTGTTGTAGTGTGGTCAGTGTTGTAGTCTGTTACTGGGTCAGTGTTGTAGTCTGTTACTGGGTCAGTGTTGTAGTCTGGTCAGTGTTGTAGTCTGTTACTGGGTCAGTGTTGTAGTCTGTTACTGGGTCAGTGTTGTAGTCTGTTACAGGGTCAGTGTTGTAGTGTGGTCAGTGTTGTAGTCTGTTACTGGGTCAGTGTTGTAGTCTGTTACTGGGTCAGTGTTGTAGTCTGTTACTGGGTCAGTGTTGTAGTCTGGTCAGTGTTGTAGTCTGTTACTGGGTCAGTCTTGTAGTCTGTTACAGGGTCAGTGTTGTAGTGTGGTCAGTGTTGTAGTCTGTTACAGGGTCAGTGTTGTAGTCTGTTACTGGGTCAGTGTTGTAGTCTGTTACTGGGTCAGTGTTGTAGTCTGTTACTGGGTCAGTGTTGTAGTCTGGTCAGTGTTGTAGTCTGTTACTGGGTCAGTGTTGTAGTCTGTTACAGGGTCAGTCTGTTACAGGGTCAGTGTTGTAGTCTGTTACTGGGTCAGTCTTACAGGGTCAGTGTTGTAGTCTGTTACAGGGTCAGTGTTGTAGTCTGTTACTGGGTCAGTCTGTTACAGGGTCAGTGTTGTAGTCTGTTACAGGGTCCGTGTTGTAGTCTGTTACTGGGTCAGTGTTGTAGTCTGTTACAGGGTCAGTGTTGTAGTCTGTTACAGGGTCAGTGTTGTAGTCTGTTACTGGGTCAGTGTTGTAGTCTGGTCAGTGTTGTAGTCTGTTACAGGGTCAGTGTTGTAGTCTGTTACAGGGTCAGTGTTGTAGTCTGTTACAGGGTCAGTGTTGTAGTGTGTTACAGGGTTAGTGTTGTAGTCTGCTACTGGGTCAGTGTTGTAGTCTGTTACAGGGTCAGTGTTGTAGTCTGTTACAGGGTCAGTGTTGTAGTCTGTTACAGGGTCAGTGTTGTAGTCTGGTCAGTGTTGTAGTCTGTTACTGGGTCAGTGTTGTAGTCTGTTACTGGGTCAGTGTTGTAGTCTGTTACAGGGTCAGTCTGTTACAGGGTCAGTGTTGTAGTCTGTTACTGGGTCAGTCTGTTACAGGGTCAGTGTTGTAGTCTGTTACAGGGTCAGTGTTGTAGACTGGTCAGTGTTGTAGTCTGTTACTGGGTCAGTGTTGTAGTCTGTTACTGGGTCAGTGTTGTAGTCTGTTACAGGGTCAGTGTTGTAGTGTGCTACAGGGTTAGTGTTGTAGTCTGTTACAGGGTCAGTGTTGTAGTCTAGTCAGTGTTGTAGTCTGTTACTGGGTCAGTCTTGTAGTCTGTTACTGGGTCAGTGTTGTAGTCTGTTACTGGGTCAGTGTTGTAGTCTGTTACTGGGTCAGTGTTGTAGTCTGTTACAGGGTCAGTCTGTTACAGGGTCAGTGTTGTAGTCTGTTACTGGGTCAGTCTGTTACAGGGTCAGTGTTGTAGTCTGTTACAGGGTGAGTGTTGTAGACTGGTCAGTGTTGTAGTCTGTTACTGGGTCAGTGTTGTAGTCTGTTACTGGGTCAGTGTTGTAGTCTGTTACAGGGTCAGTGTTGTAGTGTGCTACAGGGTTAGTGTTGTAGTCTGTTACAGGGTCAGTGTTGTAGTCTGGTCAGTGTTGTAGTCTGTTACTGGGTCAGTCTTGTAGTCTGTTACAGGGTCAGTGTTGTAGTGTGGTCAGTGTTGTAGTCTGTTACAGGGTCAGTGTTGTAGTCTGTTACTGGGTCAGTGTTGTAGTCTGTTACTGGGTCAGTGTTGTAGTCTGTTACTGGGTCAGTGTTGTAGTCTGTTACTGGGTCAGTGTTGTAGTCTGTTACTGGGTCAGTGTTGTAGTCTGGTCAGTGTTGTAGTCTGTTACAGGGTCAGTGTTGTAGTCTGTTACAGGGTCAGTGTTGTAGTCTGTTACTGGGTCAGTGTTGTAGTCTGTTACTGGGTCAGTGTTGTAGTCTGTTACTGGGTCAGTGTTGTAGTCTGGTCAGTGTTGTAGTCTGTTACTGGGTCAGTGTTGTAGTCTGTTACAGGGTCAGTGTTGTAGTCTGTTACTGGGTCAGTGTTGTAGTCTGTTACTGGGTCAGTGTTGTAGTCTGTTACAGGGTCAGTGTTGTAGTGTGGTCAGTGTTGTAGTCTGTTACTGGGTCAGTGTTGTAGTCTGTTACTGGGTCAGTGTTGTAGTTCTGGGTCAGTGTTGTAGTCTGTTACTGGGTCAGTGTTGTAGTCTGTTACTGGGTCAGTGTTGTAGTCTGTTACAGGGTCAGTGTTGTAGTGTGGTCAGTGTTGTAGTCTGTTACTGGGTCAGTGTTGTAGTCTGTTACAGGGTCAGTGTTGTAGTCTGTTACAGGGTCAGTGTTGTAGTCTGTTACTGGGTCAGTGTTGTAGTCTGGTCAGTGTTGTAGTCTGTTACAGGGTCAGTGTTGTAGTCTGTTACAGGGTCAGTGTTGTAGACTGGTCAGTGTTGTAGTCTGTTACTGGGTCAGTGTTGTAGTCTGTTACAGGGTCAGTGTTGTAGTCTGTTACAGGGTCAGTGTTGTAGTCTGGTCAGTGTTGTAGTCTGTTACTGGGTCAGTCTTGTAGTCTGTTACAGGGTCAGTGTTGTAGTGTGGTCAGTGTTGTAGTCTGTTACAGGGTCAGTGTTGTAGTCTGTTACTGGGTCAGTGTTGTAGTCTGTTACTGGGTCAGTGTTGTAGTCTGTTACTGGGTCAGTGTTGTAGTCTGTTACTGGGTCAGTGTTGTAGTCTGGTCAGTGTTGTCGTCTGTTACTGGGTCAGTGTTGTAGTCTGTTACTGGGTCAGTGTTGTAGTCTGTTACAGGGTCAGTGTTGTAGTCTGTTACTGGGTCAGTGTTGTAGTCTGTTACTGGGTCAGTGTTGTAGTCTGTTACAGGGTCAGTGTTGTAGTCTGTTACAGGGTCAGTGTTGTAGTGTGGTCAGTGTTGTAGTCTGTTACTGGGTCAGTGTTGTAGTCTGTTACTGGGTCAGTGTTGTAGTCTGGTCAGTGTTGTAGTCTGTTACTGGGTCAGTGTTGTAGTCTGTTACTGGGTCAGTGTTGTAGTCTGTTACAGGGTCAGTGTTGTAGTGTGGTCAGTGTTGTAGTCTGTTACAGGGTCAGTGTTGTAGTCTGTTACAGGGTCAGTGTTGTAGTCTGTTACAGGGTCAGTGTTGTAGTCTGGTCAGTGTTGTAGTCTGTTACTGGGTCAGTGTTGTAGTCTGTTACCGGGTCAGTGTTGTAGTCTGTTACAGGGTCAGTGTTGTAGTCTGTTACAGGGTCAGTCTGTTACAGTGTCAGTGTTGTAGTCTGTTACTGGGTCAGTGTTGTAGTCTGTTACTCGGTCAGTGTTGAGTCTGTTACAGGGTCAGTGTTGTAGTCTGTTACTGGGTCAGTCTGTTACAGTGTCAGTGTTGTAGTCTGTTACTGGGTCAGTGTTGTAGTCTGTTACAGGGTCAGTGTTGTAGTCTGTTACAGGGTCAGTGTTGTAGTCTGTTACAGGTCAGTGTTGTAGTCTGTTACAGGGTCAGTGTTGTAGTCTGTTACAGGGTCAGTGTTGTAGTCTGTTACTGGGTCAGTGTTGTAGTCTGGTCAGTGTTGTAGTCTGTTACTGGGTCAGTGTTGTAGTCTGTTACTGGGTCAGTGTTGTAGTCTGTTACAGGGTCAGTGTTGTAGTCTGTTACTGGGTCAGTGTTGTAGTCTGTTACAGGGTCAGTGTTGTAGTCTGGTCAGTGTTGTAGTCTGTTACAGGGTCAGTGTTGTAGTCTGTTACAGGGTCAGTGTTGTAGTCTGTTACTGGGTCAGTGTTGTAGTGTGGTCAGTGTTGTAGTGTGTTACAGGGTCAGTGTTGTAGTGTGGTCAGTGTTGTAGTGTGTTACAGGGTCAGTGTTGTAGTCTGTTCCCGGGTCAGTGTTGTAGTCTGTTACAGGGTCAGTGTTGTAGTCTGTTACTGGGTCAGTGTTGTAGTGTGGTCAGTGTTGTAGTGTGTTACAGGGTCAGTGTTTGTAGTGTGGTCAGTGTTGTAGTCTGTTACAGGGTCAGTGTTGTAGTCTGTTACTGGGTCAGTGTTGTAGTCTGTTACAGGGTCAGTGTTGTAGTCTGTTACAGGGTCAGTCTGTTACAGTGTCAGTGTTGTAGTCTGTTACTGGTTCAGTGTTGTAGTCTGTTACTGGGTCAGTGTTGTAGTCTGTTACAGGGTCAGTGTTGTAGTCTGTTACTGGGTCAGTGTTGTAGTCTGTTACAGGGTCAGTGTTGTAGTCTGTTACTGGGTCAGTGTTGTAGTCTGTTACTGGGTCAGTGTTGTAGTCTGTTACAGGGTCAGTCTGTTACAGGGTCAGTGTTGTAGTCTGTTACTGGGTCAGTCTGTTACAGTGTCAGTGTTGTAGTCTGCTACTGGGTCAGTGTTGTAGTCTGCTACTGGGTCAGTGTTGTAGTCTGGTCAGTGTTGTAGTCTGTTACTGGGTCAGTGTTGTAGTCTGTTACTGGGTCAGTGTTGTAGTCTGTTACAGGGTCAGTCTGTTACAGGGTCAGTGTTGTAGTCTGTTACAGGGTCAGTCTGTTACAGGGTTAGTGTTGTAGTCTGTTACTGGGTCAGTGTTGTAGTCTGTTACTGGGTCAGTGTTGTAGTCTGTTACTGGGTCAGTGTTGTAGTCTGTTACTGGGTCAGTGTTGTAGTCTGTTACAGGGTCAGTGTTGTAGTCTGTTACAGGGTCAGTGTTGTAGTCTGTTACTGGGTCAGTGTTGTAGTGTGGTCAGTGTTGTAGTGTGTTACAGGGTCAGTGTTGTAGTGTGGTCAGTGTTGTAGTGTGTTACAGGGTCAGTGTTGTAGTCTGTTACCGGGTCAGTGTTGTAGTCTGTTACAGGGTCAGTGTTGTAGTCTGTTACAGGGTCAGTGTTGTAGTCTGTTACAGGGTCAGTGTTGTAGTCTGTTACAGGGTCAGTGTTGTAGTCTGTTACTGGGTCAGTGTTGTAGTCTGGTCAGTGTTGTAGTCTGTTACTGGGTCAGTGTTGTAGTCTGTTACTGGGTCAGTGTTGTAGTCTGTTACAGGGTCAGTGTTGTAGTCTGTTACTGGGTCAGTGTTGTAGTCTGTTACATTACATTACATTACATTTAAGTCATTTAGCAGACGCTCTTATCCAGAGCGACTTACAAATTGGTGCATTCACCTTATGACCTCCAGTGGAACAGTAGTGCATCTAAATCTTTCAGGGGGAGGGGTTGAGAGGGATTACTTTATCCTATCCTAGGTATTCCTTAAAGAGGTGGGGTTTCAGGTGTCTCCGGAAGGTGGTGATTGACTCCGCTGTCCTGGCGTCGTGAGGGAGTTTGTTCCACCATTGGGGGCCAGAGCAGCGAACAGTTTTGACTGGGCTGAGCGGGAACTGTGTTCCTCAGTGGTAGGGAGGTTAGCAGGCCAGAGGTGGATGAACGCAGTGCCCTTGTTTGGGTGTAGGGCCTGATCAGAGCCTGGAGGTACTGAGGTGCCGTTCCCCTCACAGCTCCGTAGGCAAGCACCATGGTCTTGTAGCGGATGCGAGTTCAACTGGGCCAGTGGAGGGAGCGGAGGAGCGGGGTGACGTGGAGAGAGAACTTGGGAAGGTTGAACACCAGACGGGCTGCGGCGTTCTGGATGAGTTGTAGGGGTTTAATGGCACAGGCAGGGAGCCCAGCCAACAGCGAGTTGCAGTAATCCAGACGGGAGATGACAAGTGCCTGGATTAGGACCTAGTCCTGTGTGAGGCAGGGTCACTCTGCGGATGTTGTAGAGCATGTTACAGGAACGGGCCACCGCCTTGATGTTAGTTGAGAACGACAGGGTGTTGTCCAGGATCACGCCAAGGTTCTTAGCGCTCTGGGAGGAGGACACAATGGAGTTGTCAACCGTGATTGCGAGATCATGGAACGGGCAGTCCTTCCCGGGAGGAAGAGCAGTTCCGTCTTGCCGAGGTTCAGCTTGAGGTGGTGATCCGTCATCCACACGGATATGTCTGCCAGACATGCAGAGATTCGTCCGCCACCTGGTCATCAGAAGGGGGAAAGGAGAAGATTAATTGTGTGTAGTCTGCATAGCAATGATAGGAGAGACCATGTGAGGTTATGACAGAGCCAAGTGACTTGGTGTATAGCGAGAATAGGAGAGGGCCTAGAACAGAGCCCTGGGGGACACCAGTGGTGAGAGCACGTGGTGTGGAGACGGATTCTCGCCACGCCACCTGGTAGGAGCGACCTGTCAGGTAGGACGCAATCCAAGCGTGGGCCGCGCCGGAGATGCCCAACTCGGAGAGGGTGGAGAGGAGGATCTGATGGTTCACAGTATCGAAGGCAGCCGATAGGTCTAGAAGGATGAGAGCAGAGGAGAGAGAGTTAGCTTTAGCAGTGCGGAGCGCCTCCGTGATACAGAGAAGAGCAGTCTCAGTTGAATGACTAGTCTTGAAACCTGACTGATTTGGATCAAGAAGGTCATTCTGGGAGAGATAGCGGGAGAGCTGGCCAAGGACGGCACGTCAAGAGTTTTGGAGAGAAAAGAAAGAAGGGATACTGGTCTGTAGTTGTTGACATCGGAGGGATCGAGTGTAGGTTTTTTCAGAAGGGGTGCAACTCTCGCTTCTTGAAGACGGAAGGGACGTAGCCAGCGGTCAGGGATGAGTTGATGAGCGAGGTGAGGTAAGGGAGGAGGTCTCCGGAAATGGTCTGGAGAAGAGAGGAGGGATAGGGTCAGCGGGCAGGTTGTAGGGCGTCTGTTACAAGACGCAGATTTCATCTGTAGAGGGGAGAAAGAGGTCAGAGCACAGGGTAGGGCAGTGTGAGCAGAACCAGCGGTGTCGTTTGACTTAGCAAACGGGATCGGATGTCGTCGACCTTCTTTTCAAAATGGTTGACGAAGTCATCTGCAGAGAGGGAGGAGGGGGGGGGGAGGAGGATTCAGGAGGGAGGAGAAGGTTGCAAAGAGCTTCCTAGGGTTAGAGGCAGATGCTTGGAATTTAGAGTGGTAGAAAGTGGCTTTAGCAGCAGAGAGAGAAGAGGAAAATGTAGAGAGGAGGGAGTGAAAGGATGTCAGGTCCGCAGGGAGGCGAGTTTTCCTCCATTTCCGCTCGGCTGCCCGGAGCCCTGTTACAGGGTCAGTGTTGTAGTCTGGTCAGTGTTGTAGTCTGTTACAGGGTCAGTGTTGTAGTCTGTTACAGGGTCAGTGTTGTAGTCTGTTACAGGGTCAGTGTTGTAGTCTGGTCAGTGTTGTAGTCTGTTACTGGGTCAGTGTTGTAGTCTGTTACTGGGTCAGTGTTGTAGTCTGTTACAGGGTCAGTCTGTTACAGGGTCAGTGTTGTAGTCTGTTACTGGGTCAGTCTGTTACAGTGTCAGTGTTGTAGTCTGCTACTGGGTCAGTGTTGTAGTCTGCTACTGGGTCAGTGTTGTAGTCTGGTCAGTGTTGTAGTCTGTTACTGGGTCAGTGTTGTAGTCTGTTACTGGGTCAGTGTTGTAGTCTGTTACAGGGTCAGTGTTGTAGTCTGTTACAGGGTCAGTGTTGTAGTCTGTTACAGGGTCAGTGTTGTAGTCTGTTACTGGGTCAGTGTTGTAGTCTGGTCAGTGTTGTAGTCTGTTACTGGGTCAGTGTTGTAGTCTGTTACTGGGTCAGTGTTGTAGTCTGTTACAGGGTCAGTGTTGTAGTCTGTTACTGGGTCAGTGTTGTAGTCTGTTACAGGGTCAGTGTTGTAGTCTGGTCAGTGTTGTAGTCTGTTACAGGGTCAGTGTTGTAGTCTGTTACAGGGTCAGTGTTGTTGTCTGTTACAGGGTCAGTGTTGTAGTCTGGTCAGTGTTGTAGTCTGTTACTGGGTCAGTGTTGTAGTCTGTTACTGGGTCAGTGTTGTAGTCTGTTACAGGGTCAGTCTGTTACAGGGTCAGTGTTGTAGTCTGTTACAGGGTCAGTCTGTTACAGGGTTAGTGTTGTAGTCTGTTACTGGGTCAGTGTTGTAGTCTGCTACTGGGTCAGTGTTGTAGTCTGTTACTGGGTCAGTGTTGTAGTCTGTTACTGGGTCAGTGTTGTAGTCTGTTACAGGGTCAGTGTTGTAGTCTGTTACAGGGTCAGTGTTGTAGTCTGTTACTGGGTCAGTGTTGTAGTGTGGTCAGTGTTGTAGTGTGTTACAGGGTCAGTGTTGTAGTGTGGTCAGTGTTGTAGTGTGTTACAGGGTCAGTGTTGTAGTCTGTTACCGGGTCAGTGTTGTAGTCTGTTACAGGGTCAGTGTTGTAGTCTGTTACAGGGTCAGTCTGTTACAGTGTCAGTGTTGTAGTCTGTTACTGGGTCAGTGTTGTAGTCTGTTACTCGGTCAGTGTTGAGTCTGTTACAGGGTCAGTGTTGTAGTCTGTTACTGGGTCAGTCTGTTACAGTGTCAGTGTTGTAGTCTGTTACTGGGTCAGTGTTGTAGTCTGTTACTGGGTCAGTGTTGTAGTCTGTTACAGGGTCAGTCTGTTACAGGGTCAGTGTTGTAGTCTGTTACAGGGTCAGTGTTGTAGTCTGTTACAGGGTCAGTGTTGTAGTCTGTTACAGGGTCAGTGTTGTAGTCTGTTACAGGGTCAGTGTTGTAGTCTGTTACTGGGTCAGTCTGTTACTGGGTCAGTGTTGTAGTCTGTTACTGGGTCAGTGTTGTAGTCTGTTACAGGGTCAGTGTTGTAGTCTGTTACTGGGTCAGTGTTGTAGTCTGTTACAGGGTCAGTGTTGTAGTCTGGTCAGTGTTGTAGTCTGTTACAGGGTCAGTGTTGTAGTCTGTTACAGGGTCAGTGTTGTAGTCTGTTACAGGGTCAGTGTTGTAGTCTGGTCAGTGTTGTAGTCTGGTCAGTGTTGTAGTCTGTTACTGGGTCAGTGTTGTAGTCTGTTACTGGGTCAGTCTGTTACAGGGTCAGTGTTGTAGTCTGTTACTGGGTCAGTCTGTTACAGTGTCAGTGTTGTAGTCTGCTACTGGGTCAGTGTTGTAGTCTGCTACTGGGTCAGTGTTGTAGTCTGGTCAGTGTTGTAGTCTGTTACTGGGTCAGTGTTGTAGTCTGTTACTGGGTCAGTGTTGTAGTCTGTTACTGGGTCAGTGTTGTAGTCTGTTACAGGGTCAGTCTGTTACAGGGTCAGTGTTGTAGTCTGTTACTGGGTCAGTCTGTTACAGTGTCAGTGTTGTAGTCTGTTACTGGGTCAGTGTTGTAGTGTGGTCAGTGTTGTAGTGTGTTACAGGGTCAGTGTGGTAGTGTGGTCAGTGTTGTAGTCTGTTACTGGGTCAGTGTTGTAGTCTGTTACTGGGTCAGTGTTGTAGTCTGTTACAGGGTCAGTGTTGTAGTCTGTTACAGGGTCAGTGTTGTAGTCTGTTACAGGGTCAGTGTTGTAGTCTGTTACTGGGTCAGTGTTGTAGTCTGTTACTGGGTCAGTGTTGTAGTCTGTTACAGGGTCAGTCTGTTACAGGGTCAGTGTTGTAGTCTGTTACTGGGTCAGTCTGTTACAGTGTCAGTGTTGTAGTCTGTTACTGGGTCAGTGTTGAGTCTGTTACAGGGTCAGTGTTGTAGTCTGTTACAGGGTCAGTGTTGTAGTCTGTTACAGGGTCAGTGTTGTAGTCTGGTCAGTGTTGTAGTCTGTTACTGGGTCAGTGTTGTAGTCTGTTACTGGGTCAGTGTTGTAGTCTGTTACAGGGTCAGTCTGTTACAGGGTCAGTGTTGTAGTCTGTTACTGGGTCAGTGTTGTAGTCTGTTACTGGGTCAGTGTTGTAGTCTGTTACAGGGTCAGTGTTGTAGTCTGTTACAGGGTCAGTGTTGTAGTCTGTTACTGGGTCAGTGTTGTAGTCTGGTCAGTGTTGTAGTCTGTTACTGGGTCAGTGTTGTAGTCTGTTACTGGGTCAGTGTTGTAGTCTGTTACTGGGTCAGTGTTGTAGTCTGTTACAGGGTCAGTCTGTTACAGGGTCAGTGTTGTAGTCTGTTACTGGGTCAGTCTGTTACAGTGTCAGTGTTGTAGTCTGTTACTGGGTCAGTGTTGTAGTCTGTTACTGGGTCAGTGTTGTAGTCTGTTACTGGGTCAGTGTTGTAGTCTGTTACTGGGTCAGTGTTGTAGTCTGTTACAGGGTCAGTGTTGTAGTCTGTTACAGGGTCAGTGTTGTAGTCTGTTACAGGGTCAGTGTTGTAGTCTGTTACTGGGTCAGTGTTGTAGTCTGTTACTGGGTCAGTGTTGTAGTCTGTTACTGGGTCAGTGTTGTAGTCTGTTACTGGGTCAGTGTTGTAGTCTGTTACAGGGTCAGTGTTGTAGTCTGGTCAGTGTTGTAGTCTGTTACAGGGTCAGTGTTGTAGTCTGTTACAGGGTCAGTGTACCATGTAGCCTAGCCTCTGTAGGTCTATATATCAGATCGTTACAGGCTTTGGGCCTTACGTCTCTCCTTCGTCTCTCCTCTCCTCTGTCTCTCCTCTCCTACTTCTCTCCTCTCCTACGTCTCTCTTCTCCTCTCCTACGTCTCTCCTCTCCTACGTCTCCTCTGTTTCTCCTCTCCTCTCCTACGTCTCCTCTCCTACGTCTCCTCTCCTACGTCTTTCCTCTCCTACGTCTCCTCTGTTTCTCCTCTCCTCTCCTACCTCTCTCCTCTCCTACGTCTCTCCTCTCCTACCTCTCTCCTCTCCTACGTCTCTCCTTCTCCTACGTCTCTCCTCTCCTACGTCTCTCCTACGTCTCTCCTCTCCTACGTCTCTCCTCTCCTACGTCTCTCCTACGTCTCTCCTCTCCTACGTCTCTCCTCTCCTACGTCTCTCCTACGTCTCTCCTCTCCTACGTCTCTCCTACGTCTCTCCTCTCCTACCTCTCTCCTCTCCTACCTCTCTCCTCTCCTACGTCTCTCCTCTCCTACGTCTCTCCTCTCCTACGTCTCTCCTACGTCTCTCCTACGTCTCTCCTCTCCTACGTCTCCTCTGTTTCTCCTCTCCTCTCCTACGTCTCTCCACTCCTACCTCTCTCCTCTCCCAGCCCCAACAGAAGTTATTAAACTCAGTAGACCGCTGTGTAGACGAGGCCCTGGAAGGCATTGTCTCTAGCTCTGGATGTCTCTCTCTGCTGAGGGGCCACAGGGTGGTGGTCAGGGCTGATCTGGAGGCCCTCAAGGGCCGGGTGGCCCTGCTGTCTGGAGGGGGGTCTGGACACGAGCCAGCACACGCAGGTAGGACACTCGTTTACCTGTATAGACACATTCAGACACCAGTGTTGTAAATCCAGGGGACTGGGACTCGAACCTGCGTCCAGCGACTGACCCAACCGTTCTCTGCTGAGGGGCCACAGGGTGGTGGTCAGGCCTGGAGGTCCTCAGGGGACTGGGACTCGAACCTGAGTCCAGCGAATGACCTCGTTCTCTGCTGAGGGGCCACAGGGTGGTGGTCAGGCCTGGAGGTCCTCAGGGGACTGGGACTCGAACCTGAGTCCAGCGACTGACCCAACCGTTCTCTGCTGAGGGGCCACAGGGTGGTGGTCAGGCCTGGAGGTCCTCAGGGGACTGGGACTCGAACCTGAGTCCAGCGAATGACCCAACCGTTCTCTGCTGAGGGGCCACAGGGTGGTGGTCAGGCCTGGAGGTCCTCAGGGGACTGGGACTCGAACCTGAGTCCAGCGACTGACCCAACCGTTCTCTGCTGAGGGGCCACAGGGTGGTGGTCAGGCCTGGAGGTCCTCAGGGACTGGGACTCGAACCTGAGTCCAGCGACTGACCCAACCGTTCTCTGCTGAGGGGCCACAGGGTGGTGGTCAGGCCTGGAGGTCCTCAGGGGACTGGGACTCGAACCTGAGTCCAGCGACTGACCCAACCGTTCTCTGCTGAGGGGCCACAGGGTGGTGGTCAGGCCTGGAGGTCCTCAGGGGACTGGGACTCGAACCTGAGTCCAGCGACTGACCCAACCGTTCTCTACTGAGTACTGAGGGGCCACAGGGTGGTGGTCAGGCCTGGAGGTCCTCAGGGGACTGGGACTCGAACCTGAGTCCAGCGACTGACCCAACCGTTCTCTGCTGAGGGGCCACAGGGTGGTGGTCAGGCCTGGAGGTCCCTCAGGGGACTGGGACTCGAACCTGAGTCCAGCGACTGACCCAACCGTTCTCTGCTGAGGGGCCCACAGGGTGGTGGTCAGGCCTGGAGGTCCTCAGGGGACTGGGACTCGAACCTGAGTCCAGCGACTGACCCAACCGTTCTCTGCTGAGGGGCCACAGGGTGGTGGTCAGGCCTGGAGGTCCTCAGGGGACTGGGACTCGAACCTGAGTCCAGCGAATGACCCAACCGTTCTCTGCTGAGGGGCCACAGGGTGGTGGTCAGGCCTGGAGGTCCTCAGGGGACTGGGACTCGAACCTGAGTCCAGCGACTGACCAACCGTTCTCTGCTGAGGGGCCACAGGGTGGTGGTCAGGCCTGGAGGTCCTCAGGGACTGGGACTCGAACCTGAGTCCAGCGACTGACCCAACCGTTCTCTGCTGAGGGGCCACAGGGTGGTGGTCAGGCCTGGAGGTCCTCAGGGGACTGGGACTCGAACCTGAGTCCAGCGACTGACCCAACCGTTCTCTGCTGAGGGGCCACAGGGTGGTGGTCAGGCCTGGAGGTCCTCAGGGGACTGGGACTCAACCTGAGTCCAGCGACTGACCCAACCGTTCTCTGCTGAGGGGCCACAGGGTGGTGGTCAGGCCTGGAGGTCCTCAGGGGACTGGGACTCGAACCTGAGTCCAGCGACTGACCCAACCGTTCTCTGCTGAGGGCCCACAGGGTGGTCAGGCCTGGAGGTCCTCAGGGGACTGGGACTCGAACCTGAGTCCAGCGACTGACCCAACCGTTCTCTGCTGAGGGGCCACAGGGTGGTGGTCAGGCCTGGAGGTCCTCAGGGGACTGGGACTCGAACCTGAGTCCAGCGAATGACCCAACCGTTCTCTGCTGAGGGGCCACAGGGTGGTGGTCAGGCCTGGAGGTCCTCAGGGACTGGGACTCGAACCTGAGTCCAGCGACTGACCCAACCGTTCTCTGCTGAGGGGCCACAGGGTGGTGGTCAGGCCTGGAGGTCCTCAGGGGACTGGGACTCGAACCTGAGTCCAGCGACTGACCCAACCGTTCTCTGCTGAGGGGCCACAGGGTGGTGGTCAGGCCTGGAGGTCCTCAGGGGACTGGGACTCGAACCTGAGTCCAGCGACTGACCCAACCGTTCTCTGCTGAGGGGCCACAGGGTGGTGGTCAGGCCTGGAGGTCCTCAGGGGACTGGGACTCGAACCTGAGTCCAGCGACTGACCCAACCGTTCTCTACTGAGGGGCCACAGGGTGGTGGTCAGGCCTGGAGGTCCTCAGGGACTGGGACTCGAACCTGAGTCCAGCGACTGACCCAACCGTTCTCTGCTGAGGGCCACAGGGTGGTGGTCAGGCCTGGAGGTCCTCAGGGGACTGGGACTCGAACCTGAGTCCAGCGACTGACCCAACCGTTCTCTGCTGAGGGGCCACAGGGTGGTGGTCAGGCCTGGAGGTCCTCAGGGGACTGGGACTCGAACCTGAGTCCAGCGACTGACCCAACCGTTCTCTGCTGAGGGGCCACAGGGTGGTGGTCAGGCCTGGAGGTTCTCAGGGGACTGGGACTCGAACCTGAGTCCAGCGACTGACCCAACCGTTCTCTACTGAGGGGCCACAGGGTGGTGGTCAGGCCTGGAGGTCCTCAGGGGACTGGGACTCGAACCTGAGTCCAGCGACTGACCCAACCGTTCTCTGCTGAGGGGCCACAGGGTGGTGGTCAGGCCTGGAGGTCCTCAGGGGACTGGGACTCGAACCTGAGTCCAGCGACTGACCCAACCGTTCTCTGCTGAGGGCCCACAGGGTGGTGGTCAGGCCTGGAGGTCCTCAGGGGACTGGGACTCGAACCTGAGTCCAGCGACTGACCCAACCGTTCTCTGCTGAGGGGCCACAGGGTGGTGGTCAGGCCTGGAGGTCCTCAGGGGACTGGGACTCGAACCTGAGTCCAGCGACTGACCCAACCGTTCTCTGCTGAGGGGCCACAGGGTGGTGGTCAGGCCTGGAGGTCCTCAGGGGACGAGTGGCCCTGCTCTCTAGAGGGGGGCCTGGGCACGAGCCAACACAGACAAGTACTCTCTGTCTCTGATCTCCCACCCCCCTCTCTCTCCCCCTCTCTCTCCCCCCCTCCCCTTCTCTCTCTCCCTCCCCTTCTCTCTCTCCCTCCCCTTCTCCCTCTCTCTCCCCTCTCTCTGTCTCTCCCTCCCCTTCTCCCTCTCTCTCCCCTCTCTCTCCCCCTTCTCCCTCTCCCACCCCCTCTCTCCCCGTCTCTCCCTCCCCCTTCTCCCTCTCCCACCCCCTCTCCCCGTCTCTCCCTCCCCTTCTCCCCTCTCCCACCCCCTCTCTCCCCATCTCTCCCTCCCCTTCTCCTGTCTCTTCTTCCTCCTCCTCTCTCTCCCTCTCCCTCCCCTTCTCCCTCTCTTCTTCCCCCCCCCAGGGTACATAGGTAGCGGTATGCTATCAGCAGCGGTTGCAGGTGGTGTCTTTGCCTCCCCTCCCCCGGCCAGTGTTCTAGCGGCCATTTTGTCTCTACGTGACGCGGGGGTGTCGGGAGTTCTACTCATCGTTAAGAACTACACCGGAGACCGCCTCAACTTCGGCCTCGCTGCGGAACAGGCCCGTAACCGCGGCGTCGCAGTCGAAATGGTGATTGTCGCCGACGACTGTGCTTTTGATCAACCCAGTAAGGCTGGGAGGAGGGGCCTGTGTGGAACGGTGTTTGTTCACAAGGTAATCAGTGTTTCATCTCTTTTTATTTTATTTATGTTATAAATGACAGAAGTATAGCGTTTTTATGTTTTAGACATTTTAAAACACCGACTTCAACTTTAACCCCGATCGATCATCTAGGACTGTTTTGATGTTGTGTGAAAGAAAGTCATTGATCTCTTTTCCTCTCGCTCAGCTTGCTGGGGCTCTGGCTGAAGAAGGTTGTCCATTGGACGAGATTGTCTCCAAGGTGACAGAGGCAGTGAAGGGCATTGGTGAGATCTATACACACACACTCACAACCGTTTCAGCCAGTCAGCTTTTCTCTTATCCGTACCTGTCAGTTTATACTCCTCTAGTATTCTCAGAGATTGTATGTTTCTACTGTAGGTACTCTGGGGGTCAGTAGTATTCTCAGATATTGTGTGTTTCTACTGTAGGTACTCTGGGGGTCAGTAGTATTCTCAGAGATTGTGTGTTTCTACTGTAGGTACTCTGGGGGTCAGTAGTATTCTCAGAGATTGTGTGTTTCTACTGTAGGTACTCTGGGGGTCAGTAGTATTCTCAGAGATTGTGTGTTTCTACTGTAGGTACTCTGGGGGTCAGCTTGTCTCCCTGTAGTGTTCCAGGCTGTCTGCCTTCCTTTGACCTGCCTGCTGGAGAGATGGAGCTGGGACTGGGTGAGAGAGGGAGGGAGGGAGGGAGCTGGGACTGGGTGAGAGGGAGGATGGAGCTGGGACTGGGTGAGAGAGGGAGGGAGGGAGGGAGGGAGCTGGGACTGGGTGAGAGAGGAGGAGGGAGGGAGGAGGAGCTGGGACTGGGTGAGAGGGGAGGGAGGGAGGGAGGGAGCTGGGACTGGGTGAGAGAGGGAGGAAGGGAGCTGGGACTGGGTGAGTGAGAGAGGGAGGGAGGGAGGGGGACTGGGTGAGAGGGAGGGAGAGCTGGGACTGGGTGAGAGAGGGAGGGAGAGCTGGGACTGGGTGAGAGAGGGAGGGAGAGAGCTGGGACTGGGTGAGAGGAGGAGGGAGAGAGCTGGGACTGGGTGAGAGAGGGAGGGAGAGAGCTGGGACTGGGTGAGGGAGGGAGGGAGAGAGCTGGGACTGGGTGAGAGAGGGAGGGAGGGAGCTGGGACTGGGTGAGAGAGGGAGGGAGGGAGCTGGGACTGGGTGAGAGAGGGAGGGAGGGAGGAGCTGGGACTGGGTGAGAGAGGGAGGGAGGGAGGGAGCTGGGACTGGGTGAGAGAGGGGAGGGGAGCTGGGACTGGGTGAGAGAGGGAGGGAGGAGCTGGGACTGGGTGAGAGAGGGAGGGAGGGAGCTGGGACTGGGTGAGAGAGGGAGGGAGGGAGCTGGGACTGGGTGAGAGAGGGAGGAGCTGGGACTGGGTGAGAGAGGGAGAGCTGGGACTGGGTTGAGAGAGGGAGGGAGGGAAGGAGGGAGCTGGGACTGGGTGAGAGAGGGAGGGAGGGAAGGAGGGAGCTGGGACTGGGTGAGAGAGGGAGGGAGGGAAGGAGGGAGCTGGGACTGGGTGAGAGAGGGAGGAGAGAGGGAGCTGGGACTGGGTGAGAGAGAGAGGGAGGGAGAGAGGGAGCTGGGACTAGGTGAGGGGGCTGGGACTGGGTGAGGGGGGGGGCTGGGACTGGGTGAGGTGAGGGGGGGAATTGGGACTGGATAAATTCCATGTTTGGAATTGATAACTTCTATGGGGGGAGAAAGAGCAGTTAGTAATTTAGATCATGTTGTTTTTCTCCTCAGGTATCCATGGTGAGCCTGGCATTAAGAGGTCGAAGGTCAGTGTAATAAAGTTAGGATACAGTGTTGGCATTAAGAGGTCAAAGGTCAGTGTAGTAAAGTTAGGTTATAGTGCAGGCAGTGTTCCAAATGGCACTCAATCTGGTCAAAAGTAGTGCACTATTTTATTTACCCTTTATTTACCCTTTATTTACCCTTTATTTAACCTTTATTCAACCCCTATTCAACCTTTATTTACCCTTTATTCAACCTTTATTCACCCTTTATTTACCCTTTATTCAACCCCTATTCAACCTTTATTTACCCTTTATTCAACCTTTATTCACCCTTTATTTACCCTTTATTCAACCCCTATTTATTAACTAGGGCAACTCAGTTTAGAACGTATTCTTATTTACAATGACGGCCAAACCCGGGTGCCGCTGCCCTATCGGTGTGTCGTATTTAATGAGACGTTGGTTTGCCATGATGGATCTCTTTTAGGTGACCTCGGCGGATGAGGTGGTGAAGAACATGGTAGACCATATGACCAACCCTGCCAGCCAATCACATCTGTCTCTGAAGTCAGGTACAAGGACCACCGCATTTAATTCAGTTAAACCATCTCCCTCCTCCTTTAAACCGTGTCCCCCCTCCTCCTCCTTTAAACCATGTCCCCCCTCCTCCTCCTTTAAACCCCCTCCTTTAACCCCCTCCTTTAAACCGTGTCCCCCCCTCCTCCTCCTTTAAACCATGTCCCCCTCCTCCTCCTTTAAACCGTGTCCCCCTCCCCTCATTGAAACCGTGTTCCCCTCCTCCTCCTTTAAACCCCCTCCTTTAAACTGTGTCCCCCTCCTCCTTTAAACCGTGTTCCCCTCCTCCTCCTTTAAACCCCCCTCCTCCTTTAAACCGTGTCCCCCCTCCTCCTTTAAACCGTGTCCCCCTCCTCCTTTAAACCGTGTTCCCCTCCTCCTCCTTTAAACCGTGTCCCCCTCCTCCTTTAAACAGTGTTCCCCTCCTCCTTTAAACCCCCCTCCTTTAAACCGTGTTCCCCTCCTCCTCCTTTAAACCCCCCCTCCTTTAAACCCCCCCTCCTTTAAACCCCTCCTCCTCCTTTAAACCGTGTCTCCCCCTCCTTTAAACCCCTCCTCCTCCTTTAAACTGTGTCCCCCCTCCTTTAAGCCCCCCTCCTTTAAACCCCCTCCTTTAAACTGTTCCCCTCCTCCTCCTTTAAACCGTGTCCCCCCCCTCCTTTAAACCGTGTCCCCTCCTCCTCCTTTAAACCGTGTTCCCCCTCCTCCTTTAAACCGTGTTCCCCCTCCTCCTTAAACCGTGTTCCCCCTCCTCCTTTAAACCGTGCCCCCCTCCTTTAAACCGTGTTCCCCTCCTCCTTTAAACCGTGTCCCCCCTCCTCCTTAAACCGTGTTCCCCTCCTCCTTTAAACTGTGTCCCCCTCTTCCTATAAACCGTGTCCCCCTCCTCCTATAAACCGTGTCCCCCTCCTCCTTTAAACTGTGTCCCCCTCCTCCTTTAAACTGTGTCCCCTCCTCCTATAAACCGTGTCCCCTCCTCCTCCTATAAACCGTGTCCCCTCCTCCTCCTATAAACCGTGTCCCCCTCCTCCTCCTATAAACCGTGTCCCCCTCCTCCTCCTATAAACCGTGTCCCCCTCCTCCTCCTTTAAACCGTGTCCCCCTCCTCCTCCTTTAAACCGTGTCCCCCTCCTCCTCCTTTAAACCGTGTCCCCCTCCTCCTCCTATAAACCGTGTCCCCCTCCTCCTCCTTTAAACCGTGTCCCCCCCTCCTCCTATAAACCGTGTCCCCCCCTCCTCCTATAAACCGTGCCCCCTCCTACCTCGTCCTCCTAACCGTGTCCCCTCTCTCTCTCTCTCTCTCTCTCTCTCTCTCTCTCTGGTACAGGTGACAGTGTGGTTCTGTGTGTTAACAACCTTGGAGCTCTGTCTTGTCTAGAGATATCTGTTGTTACTAGATCTGCTATACGCTACCTGGGTACGACTCATGGCTCATTGCTTAACTGTTATCGTAAATAACAATGTATAATATTGTAGTTTATTGATTTATGAAAAGCTAATTGTTAACCTCGTTATTCAGGTTACCTTGTTTACATTCTCTGTGGAATCTCTTTTTTAAAATAATTTTTGTTTGTTTGTTGTTGCCATGGTTACAGAGGGTCGTGGGGTGCGGGTTGCCCGGGTGATGTCGGGGTCATTTATGACATCACTGGAAATGGCGGGAGTGTCTCTGTCAATGATGAGAGCAGACCAGGAGATACTCAGACTGTTTGGTGAGAACACAGTCACCTGGTTGAGAACACGGTCACTCCTGATTACTTACACACACACAAACCTATCACCATGTAACACTGGCTTGTCGTTTCTCTCCCTCCCCATCTCTCTCTCCCTCCCCATCTCTCTCTCCCTCCCCATCTCTCTCTCCCTCCCCATCTCTCTCTCCCTCCCTCCCCATCTCTCTCTCCCTCCCTCCCCATCTCTCTCTCCCTCCCTCCCCATCTCTCTCCCTCCCCATCTCTCTCTCTCTCCCTCCCCATCTCTCTCTCCCCCCCCATCTCTCTCTCCCTCCCCATCTCTCTCTCCCTCCCCTCCCCATCTCCCTCCCTCCCCATCTCTCTCTCCCTCCCTCCCCATCTCTCTCTCCCTCCCTCCCCATCTCTCCCCTCCCTCCCTCCCTCCCCATCTCTCTCTCTATCCCTCCCCATCTCTCTCTCTCTCCTCTTCCTCCCCATCTCTCTCTCCATCCCCTCCCCATCCCTCCCTCTCTCTCCTCCCTCCCTCCCCATCTCTCTCTCCCTCCCTCCCCATCTCTCTCTCTCTCCCTCCCCATCTATCTCTCTCTCCCTCCCCATCTCTCTCTCCCTCCCTCCCCATCTCTCTCTCCATCCCTCCCCATCTCTCTCTCCCTCCCTCCCCCATCTCTCCCTCCCTGCCCATCTCTCTCTCAGATGCCAAGACAACAGCCTCTGCCTGGCCCAACCTCAGTACTGTGTGTATCAGTGGGACAAGTTACATTCTGGACCCTCCAGCGAAAGACATGCAAGAGACCTCGCACACAGAAGGTAGGTTAGGACAACACTCACCTGACCTCGCACACAGAAGGTAGGTTAGGACAACACTCACCTGACCTCGCACACAGAAGGTACGGTTAGGACAACACTCACCTGACCTCTCACACAGAAGGTACGGTTAGGACAATACACACACTCACCTGACCTCTCACACAGAAGGTACGGTTAGGACAACACTCACCTGACCTCGCACACAGAAGGTACGGTTAGGACAACACTCACCTGACCTCTCACACAGAAGGTACGGTTAGGACAACACTCACACTCACCTGACACCTCACACAGAAGGTACGGTTAGGACAACACTCACCTGACCTCTCACACAGAAGGTAGGTTAGGACAACACTCACACTCACCTGACACCTCACACAGAAGGTACGGTTAGGACAACACTCACCTGACCTCTCACACAGAAGGTACGGTTAGGACAACACTCACCTGACCTCTCACACAGAAGGTACGGTTAGGACAACACTCACCTGACCTCTCACACAGAAGGTACGGTTAGGACAACACTCACCTGACCTCTCACACAGAAGGTACGGTTAGGACAACACTCACCTGACCTCTCACACAGAAGGTACGTTTAGGACAACACTCACCTGACCTCTCACACAGAAGGTACGGTTAGGACAACACTCACCTGACCTCTCACACAGAAGGTAGTTAGGACAACACTCACCTGACCTCTCACACAGAAGGTACGGTTAGGACAACACTCACCTGACCTCTCACACAGAAGGTACGGTTAGGACAACACTCACCTGACCTCTCACACAGAAGGTACGGTTAGGACAACACTCACCTGACCTCTCACACAGAAGGTACGGTTAGGACAACACTCACCTGACCTCTCACACAGAAGGTACGGTTAGGACAGCACTCACATGACCTCTCACACAGAAGGTACGGTTAGGACAGCACTCACATGACCTCTCACACAGAAGGTACGGTTAGGACAACACTCACCTGACCTCTCACACAGAAGGTACGGTTCGGACAACACTCACACTCACCTGACACCTCACACAGAAGGTAGGTTTAGGACAACACACACACTCACCTGACACCTCACACAGAAGGTAGGTTTAGGACAACACACACACTCACCTGACACCTCACACGAAGGTAGGTTTAGGACAACACTCACCGCACACAGAAGTCAGAAGTCAGTCAACCGTCTTGATGCCTTGCAGGATACCTGAGTCTAGCTCAGTGGGTCAACAGTCTTGATGCCCTGCAGGATACCTGGGTCTAGCTCAGTGGGTCAACAGTCTTGAGGCCCTGCAGGATACCTGGGTCTAGCTCAGTGGGTCAACAGTCTTGATGCCCTGCAGGATACCTGGGTCTAGCTCAGTGGGTCAACAGTCTTGAGGCCCTGCAGGATACCTGGGTCTAGCTCAGTGGGTCAACAGTCTTGAGGCCCTGCAGGATACCTGGGTCTAGCTCAGTGGGTCAACAGTCTTGATGCCCTGCAGGATACCTGGGTCTAGCTCAGTGGGTCAACAGTCTTGAGGCCCTGCAGGATACCTGGGATCCAATCCAGTTAGTCATATTGTTCCCTCACTTTTTTTTTTGAAACGTCATTTTTAATCTTTTGAACACACACACACACACACACACACACACAGCTGTAAATGAATATCTTTCTGTGTGTCAGGTCCTCTCAGTGATGTGATGCGGAAGGCTCTAGAAGCGGTGTGCTCTTCCCTTCTTCAACGCCAAGAGGAACTAAACTCACTGGACAGGGCATCCGGGGACGGAGATTGCGGGAACACTCATGCCCAAGCTGCCAAAGGTGAAGACATTAATTGCATACTTGTAGATACACTATGCAACATTTTGTGAACAGTATTCATTTGAGTTTGAGTTTATTTTTACAGGGACAGTGCACATTAACCAACGTTTCAGCAAAAGTGCTGGTTTTAGTCAGCCGGCTAATTTTCAACCGCAGTCCCTGGGCAGGTTAATAAAAACAATTAAAATATAGACAATCATTGAGCAGTGAGCACACGCAGAGCAACATAGAACAAGCAAGACGTAGCATACAGACAGAGCAACATAGGACAAGCAAGACGTAGCATACAGACAGAGCAACATAGAACAAGCAAGACGTAGCATATAGACAGAGCAACATAGAACAAGCAAGACGTAGCATACAGACAGAGCAACACAGAACAAGCAAGACGTAGCATACAGACAGAGCAACATAGAACAAAATTCATAAAAACACCAGTGTTTCCACAGGACCATTACAGTAGTGAGTCACTGAGCCACTGTGTAACCTGGACCATTACAGTAGTGAGTCACTATGTAACCTGGACCATTACAGTAGTGAGTCACTATGTAACCTGGACCATTACAGTAGTGAGTCACTGAGTCACTATGTAACCTGGACCATTACAGTAGTGAGTCACTATGTAACCTGGACCATTACAGTAGTGAGTCACTATGTAACCTGGACCATTACAGTAGTGAGTCACTATGTAACCTGGACCATTACAGTAGTGAGTCACTATGTGACCTGGACCATTACAGTAGTGAGTCACTATGTAACCTGGACCATTACAGTAGTGAGTCACTATGTAACCTGGACCATTACAGTAGTGAGTCACTATGTAACCTGGACCATTACAGTAGTGAGTCACTATGTAACCTGGACCATTACAGTAGTGAGTCACTATGTAACCTGGACCATTACAGTAGTGAGTCACTATGTAACCTGGACCATTACAGTAGTGAGTCACTATGTAACCTGGACCATTACAGTAGTGAGTCACTATGTAACCTGGACCATTACAGTAGTGAGTCACTATGTAACCTGGACCATTACAGTAGTGAGTCACTATGTAACCTGGACCATTACAGTAGTGAGTCACTATGTAACCTGGACCATTACAGTAGTGAGTCACTATGTAACCTGGACCATTACAGTAGTGAGTCACTATGTAACCTGGACCATTACAGTAGTGAGTCACTGAGTCACTATGTAACCTGGACCATTACGGTAGTGAGTCACTGAGTCACTATGTAACCTGGATCGTTAAAGTAGTGAGTCACTATGTAACCTGGACCGTTAAAGTAGTGAGTCACTATGTAACCTGGACCATTACAGTAGTGAGTCACTATGTAACCTGGACCGTTACAGTAGTGAGTCACTGAGTCACTATGTAACCTGGACCGTTACAGTAGTGATTCACTGAGTCACTATGTAACCTGGACCATTACAGTAGTGAGTCACTATGTAACCTGGACCATTACAGTAGTGAGTCACTATGTAACCTGGACCATTACAGTAGTGAGTCACTGTGTAACCTGGACCATTACAGTAGTGAGTCACTATGTAACCTGGACCATTACAGTAGTGAGTCACTATGTAACCTGGACCATTACAGTAGTGAGTCACTATGTAACCTGGACCATTACAGTAGTGAGTCACTATGTAACCTGGACCATTATGGTAGTGAGTCACTATGTAACCTGGACCATTACGGTAGTGAGTCACTGAGTCACTATGTAACCTGGACCATTACAGTAGTGAGTCACTGAGTCACTATGTAACCTGGACCATTACAGTAGTGAGTCACTGAGTCACTTTGTAACCTGGACCATTACAGTAGTGAGTCACTATGTAACCTGGACCATTACAGTAGTGAGTCACTGAGTCACTATGTAACCTGGACCATTACAGTAGTGAGTCACTATGTAACCTGGACCGTTACAGTTGTGAGTCACAATGTAACCTGGACCATTACAGTAGTGAGTCACTGAGTCACTATGTAACCTGGACCATTACAGTAGTGAGTCACTGAGTCACTATGTAACCTGGACCATTACAGTAGTGAGTCACTGAGTCACTATGTAACCTGGACCATTACAGTAGTGAGTCACTGAGTCACTATGTAACCTGGACCATTACAGTAGTGAGTCACTGAGTCACTATGTAACCTGGACCATTACAGTAGTGAGTCACTATGTAACCTGGACCATTACAGTAGTGAGTCACTATGTAACCTGGACCATTACAGTAGTGAGTCACTGAGTCACTATGTAACCTGGACCATTACAGTAGTGAGCCACTATGTAACCTGGACCATTACAGTAGTGAGTCACTATGTAACCTGGACCATTACAGTAGTGAGTCACTGAGTCACTATGTAACCTGGACCATTACAGTAGTGAGTCACTATGTAACCTGGACCATTACAGTAGTGAGTCACTATGTAACCTGGACCGTTACAGTAGTGAGTCACTATGTAACCTGGACCATTACAGTAGTGAGTCACTATGTAACCTGGACCATTACAGTAGTGAGTCACTGAGTCACTATGTAACCTGGACCATTACAGTAGTGAGTCACTGAGTCACTATGTAACCTGGACCATTACAGTAGTGAGTCACTGAGTCACTATGTAACCTGGACCATTACAGTAGTGAGTCACTATGTAACCTGGACCATTACAGTAGTGAGTCACTGAGTCACTATGTAACCTGGACCACTACAGTAGTGAGTCACTATGTAACCTGGACCATTACAGTAGTGAGTCACTATGTAACCTGGACCATTACAGTAGTGAGTCACTATGTAACCTGGACCATTACGGTAGTGAGTCACTATGTAACCTGGACCATTACGGGAGTGAGTCACTATGTAACCTGGACCATTACAGTAGTGAGTCACTGAGTCACTATGTAACCTGGACCATTACAGTAGTGAGTCACTGAGTCACTATGTAACCTGGACCATTGCAGTAGTGAGTCACTGAGTCACTATGTAACCTGGACCATTACAGTAGTGAGTCACTATGTAACCTGGACCATTACAGTAGTGAGTCACTATGTAACCTGGACCATTACAGTAGTGAGTCACTATGTAACCTGGACCATTACAGTAGTGAGTCACTATGTAACCTGGACCATTACAGTAGTGAGTCACTGAGTCACTATGTAACCTGGACCATTACAGTAGTGAGTCACTATGTAACCTGGACCATTACAGTAGTGAGTCACTATGTAACCTGGACCATTACAGTAGTGAGTCACTGAGTCACTATGTAACCTGGACCATTACAGTACTGAGTCACTATGTAACCTGGACCATTACAGTAGTGAGTCACTATGTAACCTGGACCATTACAGTAGTGAGTCACTGAGTCACTATGTAACCTGGACCATTACAGTAGTGAGTCACTATGTAACCTGGACCATTACAGTAGTGAGTCACTGAGTCACTATGTAACCTGGGCCATTACAGTAGTGAGTCACTTTGTAACCTGGACCATTACAGTAGTGAGTCACTATGTAACCTGGACCATTACAGTAGTGAGTCACTATGTAACCTGGACCATTACAGTAGTGAGTCACTGAGTCACTATGTAACCTGGACCATTACAGTAGTGAGTCACTGAGTCACTATGTAACCTGGACCATTACAGTAGTGAGTCACTATGTAACCTGGACCATTACAGTAGTGAGTCACTGAGCCACTTTGTAACCTGGACCATTACAGTAGTGAGTCACTGAGTCACTATGTAACCTGGACCATTACAGTAGTGAGTCACTGAGTCACTATGTAACCTGGACCGTTACAGTAGTGAGTCACTGAGTCACCTGGACCATTACAGTAGTGAGTCACTATGTAACCTGGACCATTACAGTAGTGAGTCACTATGTAACCTGGACCATTACAGTAGTGAGTCACTGAGTCACCTGGACCATTACAGTAGTGAGTCACTATGTAACCTGGACCATTACAGTAGTGAGTCACTATGTAACCTGGACCATTACAGTAGTGAGTCACTATGTAACCTGGACCATTACAGTAGTGAGTCACTATGTAACCTGGACCATTACAGTAGTGAGTCACTATGTAACCTGGACCATTACAGTAGTGAGTCACTATGTAACCTGGACCATTACAGTAGTGAGTCACTATGTAACCTGGACCATTACAGTAGTGAGTCACTATGTAACCTGGACCATTACAGTAGTGAGTCACTGTGTAACCTGGACCATTACAGTAGTGAGTCACTGAGTCACTATGTAACCTGGACCATTACAGTAGTGAGTCACTGAGTCACTATGTAACCTGGACCATTACAGTAGTGAGTCACTGAGCCACTTTGTAACCTGGACCATTACAGTAGTGAGTCACTGAGCCACTATGTAACCTGGACCATTACAGTAGTGAGTCACTGAGTCACTATGTAACCTGGACCATTACAGTAGTGAGTCACTGAGTCACTATGTAACCTGGACCATTACAGTAGTGAGTCACTGTGTAACCTGGACCATTACAGTAGTGAGTCACTGTGTAACCTGGACCATTACAGTAGTGAGTCACTGAGTCACTATGTAACCTGGACCATTAAAGTAGTGAGTCACTGTGTAACCTGGACCATTACAGTAGTGAGTCACTGAGTCACTATGTAACCTGGACCATTACAGTAGTGAGTCACTATGTAACCTGGACCATTACAGTAGTGAGTCACTATGTAACCTGGACCATTACAGTAGTGAGTCACTATGTAACCTGGACCATTACAGTAGTGAGTCACTGTGTAACCTGGACCATTACAGTAGTGAGTCACTATGTAACCTGGACCATTACAGTAGTGAGTCACTGTGTAACCTGGACCATTACAGTAGTGAGTCACTGTGTAACCTGGACCATTACAGTAGTGAGTCACTATGTAACCTGGACCATTACAGTAGTGAGTCACTATGTAACCTGGACCATTACAGTAGTGAGTCACTATGTAACCTGGACCATTACGGTAGTGAGTCACTGTGTAACCTGGACCACTACAGTAGTGAGTCACTGAGTCACTATGTAACCTGGACCATTACAGTAGTGAGTCACTGAGTCACTATGTAACCTGGACCATTACAGTAGTGAGTCACTGTGTAACCTGGACCATTACAGTAGTGAGTCACTATGTAACCTGGACCATTACAGTAGTGAGTCACTGTGTAACCTGGACCATTACAGTAGTGAGTCACTGAGTCACTATGTAACCTGGACCATTACAGTAGTGAGTCACTGAGTCACTATGTAACCTGGACCATTACAGTAGTGAGTCACTGAGCCACTTTGTAACCTGGACCATTACAGTAGTGAGTCACTGAGTCACTATGTAACCTGGACCATTACAGTAGTGAGTCACTGAGTCACTATGTAACCTGGACCATTACAGTAGTGAGTCACTGAGTCACTATGTAACCTGGACCATTACAGTAGTGAGTCACTGAGTCACTATGTAACCTGGACCATTACAGTAGTGAGTCACTGAGTCACTATGTAACCTGGACCATTACAGTAGTGAGTCACTGAGTCACTATGTAACCTGGACCATTACAGTAGTGAGTCACTGAGTCACTATGTAACCTGGACCATTACAGTAGTGAGTCACTATGTAACCTGGACCATTACAGTAGTGAGTCACTATGTAACCTGGACCATTACAGTAGTGAGTCACTATGTAACCTGGACCATTACAGTAGTGAGTCACTATGTAACCTGGACCATTACAGTAGTGAGTCACTATGTAACCTGGACCATTACAGTAGTGAGTCACTATGTAACCTGGACCATTACAGTAGTGAGTCACTATGTAACCTGGACCATTACAGTAGTGAGTCAGTAACCTGGACCATTACAGTAGTGAGTCACTATGTAACCTGGACCATTACAGTAGTGAGTCACTGTGTAACCTGGACCATTACAGTAGTGAGTCACTATGTAACCTGGACCATTACAGTAGTGAGTCACTGTGTAACCTGGACCATTACAGTAGTGAGTCACTGTGTAACCTGGACCATTACAGTAGTGAGTCACTGTGTAACCTGGACCATTACAGTAGTGAGTCACTGTGTAACCTGGACCATTACAGTAGTGAGTCACTATGTAACCTGGACCATTACGGTAGTGAGTCACTGTGTAACCTGGACCACTACAGTAGTGAGTCACTGAGTCACTATGTAACCTGGACCATTACAGTAGTGAGTCACTGAGTCACTATGTAACCTGGACCATTACAGTAGTGAGTCACTGTGTAACCTGGACCATTACAGTAGTGAGTCACTGTGTAACCTGGACCATTACAGTAGTGAGTCACTGAGTCACTATGTAACCTGGACCATTACAGTAGTGAGTCACTATGTAACCTGGACCATTACAGTAGTGAGTCACTATGTAACCTGGACCATTACAGTAGTGAGTCACTATGTAACCTGGACCATTACAGTAGTGAGTCACTATGTAACCTGGACCATTACAGTAGTGAGTCACTGTGTAACCTGGACCATTACAGTAGTGAGTCACTGAGTCACTATGTAACCTGGACCATTACAGTAGTGAGTCACTGAGTCACTATGTAACCTGGACCATTACAGTAGTGAGTCACTGTGTAACCTGGACCATTACAGTAGTGAGTCACTGTGTAACCTGGACCATTACAGTAGTGAGTCACTGAGTCACTATGTAACCTGGACCATTAAAGTAGTGAGTCACTGTGTAACCTGGACCATTACAGTAGTGAGTCACTGAGTCACTATGTAACCTGGACCATTACAGTAGTGAGTCACTATGTAACCTGGACCATTACAGTAGTGAGTCACTATGTAACCTGGACCATTACAGTAGTGAGTCACTATGTAACCTGGACCATTACAGTAGTGAGTCACTATGTAACCTGGACCATTACAGTAGTGAGTCACTGTGTAACCTGGACCATTACAGTAGTGAGTCACTATGTAACCTGGACCATTACAGTAGTGAGTCACTGTGTAACCTGGACCATTACAGTAGTGAGTCACTGTGTAACCTGGACCATTACAGTAGTGAGTCACTATGTAACCTGGACCATTACAGTAGTGAGTCACTATGTAACCTGGACCATTACAGTAGTGAGTCACTATGTAACCTGGACCATTACAGTAGTGAGTCACTGTGTAACCTGGACCATTACAGTAGTGAGTCACTGAGTCACTATGTAACCTGGACCATTACAGTAGTGAGTCACTGAGTCACTATGTAACCTGGACCATTACAGTAGTGAGTCACTGTGTAACCTGGACCATTACAGTAGTGAGTCACTGTGTAACCTGGACCATTACAGTAGTGAGTCACTGAGTCACTATGTAACCTGGACCATTACAGTAGTGAGTCACTGAGTCACTATGTAACCTGGACCATTACAGTAGTGAGTCACTATGTAACCTGGACCATTACAGTAGTGAGTCACTGAGCCACTTTGTAACCTGGGCCATTACAGTAGTGAGTCACTGTGTAACCTGGACCACTACAGTAGTGAGTCACTGAGTCACTATGTAACCTGGACCATTACAGTAGTGAGTCACTGTGTAACCTGGACCATTACAGTAGTGAGTCACTATGTAACCTGGACCATTACAGTAGTGAGTCACTGAGTCACTATGTAACCTGGACCATTACAGTAGTGAGTCACTATGTAACCTGGACCATTACAGTAGTGAGTCACTATGTAACCTGGACCATTACAGTAGTGAGTCACTGTGTAACCTGGACCATTACAGTAGTGAGTCACTATGTAACCTGGACCATTACAGTAGTGAGTCACTGTGTAACCTGGACCATTACAGTAGTGAGTCACTATGTAACCTGGACCATTACAGTAGTGAGTCACTGTGTAACCTGGACCATTACAGTAGTGAGTCACTATGTAACCTGGACCATTACAGTAGTGAGTCACTGTGTAACCTGGACCATTACAGTAGTGAGTCACTGTGTAACCTGGACCATTACAGTAGTGAGTCACTATGTAACCTGGACCATTACAGTAGTGAGTCACTATGTAACCTGGACCATTACAGTAGTGAGTCACTATGTAACCTGGACCACTACAGTAGTGAGTCACTGAGTCACTATGTAACCTGGACCATTACAGTAGTGAGTCACTGAGTCACTATGTAACCTGGACCATTACAGTAGTGAGTCACTGTGTAACCTGGACCATTACAGTAGTGAGTCACTGTGTAACCTGGACCATTACAGTAGTGAGTCACTGAGTCACTATGTAACCTGGACCATTAAAGTAGTGAGTCACTGTGTAACCTGGACCATTACAGTAGTGAGTCACTGAGTCACTATGTAACCTGGACCATTACAGTAGTGAGTCACTATGTAACCTGGACCATTACAGTAGTGAGTCACTATGTAACCTGGACCATTACAGTAGTGAGTCACTATGTAACCTGGACCATTACAGTAGTGAGTCACTGTGTAACCTGGACCATTACAGTAGTGAGTCACTATGTAACCTGGACCATTACAGTAGTGAGTCACTGTGTAACCTGGACCATTACAGTAGTGAGTCACTGTGTAACCTGGACCATTACAGTAGTGAGTCACTATGTAACCTGGACCATTACAGTAGTGAGTCACTATGTAACCTGGACCATTACGGTAGTGAGTCACTGTGTAACCTGGACCACTACAGTAGTGAGTCACTGAGTCACTATGTAACCTGGACCATTACAGTAGTGAGTCACTGAGTCACTATGTAACCTGGACCATTACAGTAGTGAGTCACTGTGTAACCTGGACCATTACAGTAGTGAGTCACTGTGTAACCTGGACCATTACAGTAGTGAGTCACTGAGTCACTATGTAACCTGGATCATTACAGTAGTGAGTCACTGAGTCACTATGTAACCTGGACCATTACAGTAGTGAGTCACTATGTAACCTGGACCATTACAGTAGTGAGTCACTGAGCCACTTTGTAACCTGGGCCATTACAGTAGTGAGTCACTGAGTCACTATGTAACCTGGACCATTACAGTAGTGAGTCACTGAGTCACTATGTAACCTGGACCGTTACAGTAGTGAGTCACTGAGTCACCTGGACCATTACAGTAGTGAGTCACTATGTAACCTGGACCATTACAGTAGTGAGTCACTATGTAACCTGGACCATTACAGTAGTGAGTCACTATGTCACCTGGACCATTACAGTAGTGAGATGTAACCTGGACCATTACAGTAGTGAGTCACTATGTAACCTGGACCATTACAGTAGTGAGTCACTATGTAACCTGACCATTACAGTAGTGAGTCACTATGTAACCTGACCATTACAGTAGTGAGTCACTATGTAACCTGGACCATTACAGTAGTGAGTCACTATGTAACCTGGACCATTACAGTAGTGAGTCACTATGTAACCTGGACCATTACAGTAGTGAGTCACTATGTAACCTGGACCATTACAGTAGTGAGTCACTATGTAACCTGGACCATTACAGTAGTGAGTCACTGAGTCACTATGTAACCTGGACCATTACAGTAGTGAGTCACTATGTAACCTGGACCATTACAGTAGTGAGTCACTGAGTCACTATGTAACCTGGACCATTACAGTAGTGAGTCACTGAGTCACTATGTAACCTGGACCATTACAGTAGTGAGTCACTGAGTCACTATGTAACCTGGACCATTACAGTAGTGAGTCACTATGTAACCTGGACCATTACAGTAGTGAGTCACTATGTAACCTGGACCATTACAGTAGTGAGTCACTATGTAACCTGGACCATTACAGTAGTGAGTCACTATGTAACCTGGACCATTACAGTAGTGAGTCACTATGTAACCTGGACCATTACAGTAGTGAGTCACTATGTAACCTGACCATTACAGTAGTGAGTCACTGAGTCACTATGTAACCTGACCATTACAGTAGTGAGTCACTATGTAACCTGACCATTACAGTAGTGAGTCACTATGTAACCTGGACCATTACAGTAGTGAGTCACTGTGTAACCTGGACCATTACAGTAGTGAGTCACTGTGTAACCTGACCATTACAGTAGTGAGTCACTGTGTAACCTGGACCATTACAGTAGTGAGTCACTATGTAACCTGACCATTACAGTAGTGAGTCACTATGTAACCTGGACCATTACAGTAGTGAGTCACTATGTAACCTGGACCATTACGGTAGTGAGTCACTGTGTAACTTGGACCACTACGGTAGTGAGTCACTGAGTCACTATGTAACCTGGACCATTACAGTAGTGAGTCACTATGTAACCTGGACCATTAAAGTAGTGAGTCACTGTGTAACCTGGACCATTACAGTAGTGAGTCACTGAGTCACTATGTAACCTGGACCATTACAGTAGTGAGTCACTATGTAACCTGGACCATTAAAGTAGTGAGTCACTATGTAACCTGGACCATTACAGTAGTGAGTCACTGAGTCACTATGTAACCTGGACCATTACAGTAGTGAGTCACTGAGTCACTATGTAACCTGGACCATTACAGTAGTGAGTCACTGAGTCACTATGTAACCTGGACCATTACAGTAGTGAGTCACTGAGTCACTATGTAACCTGGACCATTACAGTAGTGAGTCACTATGTAACCTGGACCATTACAGTAGTGAGTCACTATGTAACCTGGACCATTACAGTAGTGAGTCACTGAGTCACTATGTAACCTGGACCATTACAGTAGTGAGTCACTATGTAACCTGGACCATTACAGTAGTGAGTCACTATGTAACCTGGACCACTACAGTAGTGAGTCACTATGTAACCTGGACCATTACAGTAGTGAGTCACTGTGTAACCTGGACCATTACAGTAGTGAGTCACTATGTAACCTGGACCATTACAGTAGTGAGTCACTGTGTAACCTGGACCATTACAGTAGTGAGTCACTATGTAACCTGGACCATTACAGTAGTGAGTCACTGTGTAACCTGGACCATT